>NW_025204496.1:3903-9504 GCF_004010195.1 Chiloscyllium plagiosum | reverse complement strand
GGGGAAATTGTCCCGTAGTGCCCAGGGATGTGCGGGTAGGGTGGGATTGGCCGGGGGGGAAACTGTCCCGTAGTGCCCAGGGATGTGCAGGTAGGGTGGGATTGGCCGGGGGGGAAATTGTCCCGTAGTGCCCAGGGATGTGCAGGTTAGGGTGGGATTGGCCATGGGGAAATTGTCCTGTAGAGCACAGGGATGTGCAGGTTAGGGTGGGATTGGCTGTGGGGAAATTGTCCCGTAGTGCCCAGGGATGTGCAGGTTAGGGTGGATTGTCCGTGGTGGAAATTGTCCCGTAGTGCCCAGGGATGTGCGGGTTAGGGTGGATCGGCCGTGGGGAAATTATCCCGTAGTGCCCAGGGATGTGCAGGTTAGGGTGGATTGGCCGTGGGGAAATTGTCCCGTAGTGCCCAGGGATGTGCAAGTTAGGGTGGGATTGGCCGTGGGGAAATTGTCCCGTAGTGCCCAGGGATGTGTAGGTTAGGGTGGATTGGCCGTGGGAAATTTTCCTGTCGTGCCCAGGGATGTGCGGGTTAGGGTGGGATTGGCCATGGGAAATTGTCCCGTAGAGCCCAGGGATGTGCGGGTTAGGGTGGGATTGGCCATGGGGAAATTGTCCTGTCGTGCCCACGGATGTGTAGGTTAGGGAGGGATTGGCCGTGGGGAAATTGTCCCGTAGTGCCCAGGGATGTGCGGGTTAGGGAGGATCAGCCGTGGGGAAATTGTCCCAAAGTGCCCAGGGATGTGCAGGTTAGGGTGGATTGGCCGTGGGGAAATTGTCCCGTAGTGCCCAGGGATGTGCAGGTAAGGGTGGGATTGGCCGTGGGAAATTGTCCTGTAGTGCCCAGGGATGTGCGGGTTAGGGTGGGATTGGCCGTGGGGGAAATTGTCCCGTAGTGCCCAGGGATGTGCAGGTTAGGGTGGGATTGAACGTGGGAAATTGTCCTGTAGTGCCCAGGGATGTGCAGGTTAGGGTGGGATTGAACGTGGGAAATTGTCCTGTAGTGCCCACGGATGTATAGGTTAGGGTGGGATTGGCCGTGGGGAAATTGTCCCGAAGTGCCCAGGGATGTGCAGGTTAGGGTGGGATTGGCCATGGGGAAATTGTCCCGTAGTGCCCAGGGATGTGGAGGTTAGGGTGGGATTGGCCGGGGGGGAAATTGTCCCGTAGTGCCCAGGGATGTGCAGGTTAGGGTGGGATTGGCCATGGGGAAATTGTCCCGTAGTGCCTAGGGATGTGCAGGTTAGGGTGGGATTGGCCGTGGGAAATTGTCCTGTAGTGCCCAGGGATGTGCAGGTTAGGGTGGGATTGAACGTGGGAAATTGTCCTGTAGTGCCCAGGGATGTGCAGGTTAGGGTGGGATTGAACGTGGGAAATTGTCCTGTAGTGCCCAGGGATGTGCAGGTTAGGGTGGGATTGAACGTGGGAAATTGTCCTGTAGTGCCCAGGGATGTGCAGGTTAGGGTGGGATTGAACGTGGGAAATTGTCCTGTAGTGCCCAGGGATGTGCAGGTTAGGGTGGGATTGAACGTGGGAAATTGTCCTGTAGTGCCCAGGGATGTGCAGGTTAGGGTGGGATTGAACGTGGGAAATTGTCCTGTAGTGCCCAGGGATGTGCAGGTTAGGGTGGGATTGAACGTGGGAAATTGTCCTGTAGTGCCCAGGGATGTGCAGGTTAGGGTGGGATTGAACGTGGGAAATTGTCCTGTAGTGCCCAGGGATGTGCAGGTTAGGGTGGGATTGAACGTGGGAAATTGTCCTGTAGTGCCCAGGGATGTGCAGGTTAGGGTGGGATTGAACGTGGGAAATTGTCCTGTAGTGCCCAGGGATGTGCAGGTTAGGGTGGGATTGAACGTGGGAAATTGTCCTGTAGTGCCCAGGGATGTGCAGGTTAGGGTGGGATTGAACGTGGGAAATTGTCCTGTAGTGCCCAGGGATGTGCAGGTTAGGGTGGGATTGAACGTGGGAAATTGTCCTGTAGTGCCCAGGGATGTGCAGGTTAGGGTGGGATTGAACGTGGGAAATTGTCCTGTAGTGCCCAGGGATGTGCAGGTTAGGGTGGGATTGAACGTGGGAAATTGTCCTGTAGTGCCCAGGGATGTGCAGGTTAGGGTGGGATTGAACGTGGGAAATTGTCCTGTAGTGCCCAGGGATGTGCAGGTTAGGGTGGGATTGAACGTGGGAAATTGTCCTGTAGTGCCCAGGGATGTGCAGGTTAGGGTGGGATTGAACGTGGGAAATTGTCCTGTAGTGCCCAGGGATGTGCAGGTTAGGGTGGGATTGAACGTGGGAAATTGTCCTGTAGTGCCCAGGGATGTGCAGGTTAGGGTGGGATTGAACGTGGGAAATTGTCCTGTAGTGCCCAGGGATGTGCAGGTTAGGGTGGGATTGAACGTGGGAAATTGTCCTGTAGTGCCCAGGGATGTGCAGGTTAGGGTGGGATTGAACGTGGGAAATTGTCCTGTAGTGCCCAGGGATGTGCAGGTTAGGGTGGGATTGAACGTGGGAAATTGTCCTGTAGTGCCCAGGGATGTGCAGGTTAGGGTGGGATTGAACGTGGGAAATTGTCCTGTAGTGCCCAGTCATTTCCTCTCTCTCTCGTTCTCTCCCAATCTCTCTCTCTCTCTTTCTCTCTCTCGTTCTCTCTCTCTCTCTCCAATGCTTGGAACATTTTCCCAGTAAAACCGCAGCCAGAACTGAACCCCAACCTCTGGCTGACATCTGATGCATGTCTTAGAGCTGTACCGCAAAGAAACAGCCCCTTCAGCCCATCGCGTCTGTGCTAGCCCAGTTACCCTAACCTAATCTAGTCCCTGTTTGCCAGCATTTGGCCCCTATCCCTCCAAACCTTTCCTGTTCACTCTCCCCCCACCCAATTGTCATTGTCCCAGTCTCCCCGACTTCCTCTGGCAGCTCGTTCCCCACACACGCACCACCCCGTGGGGGAAAGAGTTGCCCCTTAGCTCCCCTCTGTTTCCCCCCTCCCTCCCTCTCTCTCTCTCTCTCTCTCTGTCAATAGACCCTGGGGTCAGCACCATCCACTCCCCCAGCCCCAACCCCTAATGTTTTAACTCCACTCTCCCCCCTCGATGATCCACGCAACGTCTATGCCCATGGCGATTTCTGCGTCCCACATTCCCAACTCACCGACTGTGGGATATAGGTAAAGCAGTGTTCCTTCTGCAATTATAATTACTTACACAAAGTGAATGAACTCACAGCAGTGCCTAACTGTTTCAGCCGTTAGCTGAGTCAACTAGCGTGGGAACGACGTGGAGGAAATACATAATTGTTTCTGTATGAGCTCAAATTGTATGCCAGCGTGAAACGTGACTGAAAAACAATGGTAGATGTTCCGGACAAAGAGCTAAGGTGCAGGTTAAAGCCCAGATAGGCCCGTACAAACAGCAGGTATGCACATCTGTTTCCCACTTCTCCAGAAACGCAGGAACAACCCCCCCCCACCCCCCACCCCCAATTAAAAAGGGTGATGAGGATCGGTGCGGTAGGGGGAGGTACAGATGGAGGGGGGGTAGATAGTGGTGAAGAAAGGATATGCCTAACAATGACCTGCAGTGGGATGGGGTCAAACGGCCTCGTGAGGCCAGATGTGAGCATTTTGTCACAGACAAGGCCGGATAAGGCAAGGGATAAACAGGGGTAGTGGGGGCCGGTCTTAGGGAAGTGGGAGATGGCGAAATAGCGAGGGGATGAGTGAGACCGAGATCTGCGAAATGATGCTTGCGAATTTCGGGGGGCGCGATGCTTAAAGGAAAGATTGCGGAAGGTAACGAACGGTAATTAAAGGAAAAGGGGAAATTGTGGGATATAGGTAAAGCAGTGTTCCTTCTGCAATTATAATTACTTACACAAAGGGAATGAACTCACAGCAGTGCCTAACTGTTTCAGCCGTTAGCTGAGTCAACTAGCGTGGGAACGAGGTGGAGGAAATACATAATTGTTTCTGTATGAGCTCAAATTGTATGCCAGCGTGAAACGTGACTGAAAAACAATGGTCGATGTTCCAGACAAAGAGCTAAGGTGCAGGTTAAAGCCCAGAAAGGCCCGTACAAACAGCAGGTTTGCACATCTGTTTCCCACTTCTCCAGAAACGCAGGAACAACCCCCCCCCACCTCCCACCCCCAATTAAAAAGGGTGAGGAGGATCGGTGCGGTAGGGGGAGGTACAGATGGAGGGGGGGTAGATAGTGGTGATGAAAGGATATGCCTAACAATGACCTGCAGTGGGATGGGGTCAAACGGCCTCGTGAGGCCAGATGTGAGCATTTTGTCACAGACAAGGCCGGATAAGGCAAGGGATAAACAGGGGTAGTGGGGGCCGGTCTTAGGGAAGTGGGAGATGTAAACAGGGGGAGGAGCAATGGGATTTAAAAATAGAAACCAAATGATATAAATATCGTGTACTGGTTGAATTCGGTGTGTGTGTCCCTCGTCTTGTAGCCAGTGGACGTCACACCCTCTTGCAAGGGGAAAATAAAGGACACGACTGACTCAGATTTTGTCTCGGGCTGCAATTATTGAAGTGAGTGAGCTTTGGTTCTCACAACTGGGGGCTCGTCCGGGATGTTTTCCATCGCCGTTGTGGAGGGAGTGGCTGGCCCCTGGGCACTGGGAAGACGCGTCCCGTTCCCCACTGGGGAGCGGTCTCGTGACCCTTGGGCGACTGGTACGGGGTCCCGCAAGAGAGACACCTGAATCAGACAGTGAGAGGAGCTCGATAGAAAATGCGGCGAAAAGGGGCCAAGGTTAGGAAATTGACCTCTAGCTACTGCCTCGGTGGCCGGGATCGGGTTTAAGCCGTTAATAAGGGACTAACGAAGGAAGGATCTCAATAGGGGCTGTGCCGAGGGTAAGGAAAACGCCTCCTGGAGAACAAACGAAAAATGCAAACGAAATGAAGGCCGGGGTCTTTGACAACATCCCTCCAGAAAGTCCGTTGGGCAGGATGTTGTGGAATTGGAAAAATAATCCTTGTGCAAAGGGGAAAAGGTGATTAAATAGCGTCGCTTTGTATGGACTAAGGAATCCATCCTTCGGTTCCCACCGTCTTCTGTCCAAAGTACGGGCTCAGACAGAGACCGGGTTGGTAAATATTTGACATTTTGTACGTCAACGGCCTTACAGTCGGGGGGGGGGGGGGATCAGGTCGGAAGGGCTGGTGGCTGGAGGGCTACCGAGGGGGGGGACACTTTGTAACTCAATCATGGCCGGGAAAGTACTCAAAAGAGAGAGGGCTGAAGCTAGGAGCACCCAGAGGTGTTGTTGCGGGAAGCTCAGGGAGTGCCTGTGAGATATGGTGTGTGTGTGTGTGTGTGAGAGAGAGAGGGAGAGAGAATGAAGGGAGCTGTACAGCTGGTCGAAAGCTTAACCCTTTGTGATTCGGTCTGAGTGCACATCAGTTTGTTGGCGATTGAGTGCGCTTTATTCCGTGGAGCTTGAGCTCCTGGACCGTTTAGAATCGGATTTTTATTACGGAAACTTAACATGATTTATGGGCGGCATGGTGGTTAGCACTGCTGCCTCACAGCGCCAGAGACCCGGGTTCAATTCCCGCCTCAGGCGACTGACTGTGTGGAGTTTGCACG
>NW_025204496.1:0-3870 GCF_004010195.1 Chiloscyllium plagiosum | reverse complement strand
AGGGGTAAATGTAGGGGTATGGGTGGGTTGCGCTTCGGCGGGTCGGTGTGGACTTGTTGGGCCGAAGGGCCTGTTTCCACACTGTAAGTAATCTAATCTAATCTAATCTAATGATTTCTTTTAAGGCTGAGGATTCTACGGTGACTATGAGAAATAAGATGATAACTCCTGCTCTTTCTGCAGGTCACGACTGCCTTACTATCAGTCTCGAACTGATCTCTTTTATCCTAACATAAAAGCGATTTGTGGAGTTTCAGTTCAACACGAGATTGTAATAAAAACAAAATCCTGTGGTTAATATCGGTGACCAAATCGTTTGAAGGCAGCTCAGATTATCTCACGACCTATAACGTTGTAATTGAGTGACGATTGGTCAGGACTACGTAAGAAGACTAATTTTGTGGATTTACGCGAAGGAACTAAAACCGGGTAATTATAGATGAGGCTGCCTACAGCGCGGGAAACAGGCCGTTCAGCCCAACAAACCCACACCGCCCCGCCCGAGACCCATTCCCCTAACACTACGGGCAATTTTAGCACCCTAACCTGCACGTCTTTTTGGAAACCCGCGCAGACACGGGGAGAACGTGCAAACTCCGCACAGTCAGTCGCCCGAGGAGGGAGGGGGGAATCGAACCCGGGTCTCTGGCGCCGCGAGGCAGCAGTGCTAAGCACTGTGCCACCGTGCCGCGATAGAGTGGACTTCAAAGTTGGCCATTTTACATTTTAAATATTAAACGCTGAATAAGTGAATGCATAATATATAAATACGTTTACAAGTTAGGAACTGGCTTTAAAGTTAGTCAAGCATGAATTGATGCATTGGCGTTTGAAGTTGTGGGGAGCAAGAAATATTGCAATATTTCTTAAACAAAAAATTCTCAAGGTCTGAGTAAAACATTGGGTGACGACGGACGGCCCATTGGGGTGGGCCGAAAGCTGTTCGGCTGGTTAAATCGGGTCAGCTATTGGCCCGGCGACGTTACAGGTGAAGCAGAAACAGACGCCAATGAATAATGCCACCCCACGGTCGGTGAGGTCAGGAAGAAAAGGGATAGAATTAGAAGGAGAAAGGAAACAGAACGGTCGGGCGAGGAGATGTTCGGGGGGGGGGGGTCTGGTGGACAGGAACACAGGTGGGGGTGGAAATCCCCACAAGCGAGATGCTATCACTGTGAACGGACGGGTCACTTTAAGAGAGAGGGTCCGGATCTGAAAAAGGAAGTGGAGGCAGTACCGAAGAAAGATACAGAGGGGTGGGGGGGTGTGTGTTGGGAATTCCTGCCCCCCCCACCCCCCCCACCTCACCCCCCGGGGACCCGCCAGGAACCCTCGATAAATTTAAAGCTGCGACTTTAGAAAGAGGAGGCAGTTTTTCCCCAGACGATACGGGGTTGAGAGGGTGGGGGGGGCGGGCAGCGAAAGGCCATCCTTAAAATCTGAGCCCCGAGGTACGGGGGGAAAAACGGAAGAGTGGATCGGATTGTTGTCGACGGTTAACGGCTAACGGGTGCGACGGAATCTGTTGAGGGCGTTAAAATGCGGGTGTGAGACGTCACAAGTGACTGGTTAAGAAACGGGACTGCCCAGTTACGGTTTTTTTTTTAAAACCGTTTTGGTCGTTTGTCGCGTTTCCACCCTGAATTACAGATAGCGAGTTTTTGATATTTATACGGCGCACGGTTAATAATTGATATTCACGATGAATCGATTGTGCGAGCCTGACTCAATATTAATTGGCAGGAGCCCTTCCCACACTCTCAGTGACCTGTCATGTAGATTCCTGGTTAGTTTAGTGATCGTTAATCCATCGTTAGCTAAAGAACGGAAAGCTGCATTACTGGCTGATGAGGTGACGAAAGAGGCAGCTCCGAATCCACAGGGAGCGTTGGTTCATTCCCTGATACCTACTTGTCCCAGGTCCTCGGGAAGTTCCTGTCTCCGGCCCACTGCCAGTCCCAGAAACCGAAGACTTGTTCTGAAAGAAGTATACACCTTGGGCTCGCCCTCCTCTCTGACTTTCCTCAGGAAGACCGGCTTTATGGGCACCGACCCCCACCCCTTGAATTCGCCGTTCATCCCATCCGGCCGGGAGATTGGCTCTTAGTAAAGCCGCGGGCAAGGGGGGCCGAATTGCAGCCGGACTGGGAAGGGGCCGGACCCCAGGCTCTTATGACCACCGAAAGGGCAGTAAGGGGCGGCGGGAGAAAGGCTGGACTCACTACGCTCGGATCAAAGGTCTCTCCAGTTGAGGAAGGACTGTGGACGGCCGAGTCAACGCAAGGACCCGCTCAAACTCAGGCTAAAGGGGCTTTGAGTAAACTGATTACACAGGGGCGACGCGAGCGCGGGGGGGATTATTTCTGTAGGATCGTACACTAAGCCTTTTTGTGTTTCAGCGTGACGCTGGGAATGCTCAGAGTTATGATGCTAGCCCTCTCGGTGTTGGGATCTTCGTCAAATATCATTTTCATACATACTATTACTGGGTCGGAATAATCCGCAGGTAACAGACGCTGACGCAACGCAGCTCAGTGAACTGTGGGCACGGAGCTAATCAGAGGCAGTGCCCGCGGCTCAAGTCCTATGGGGATGGCCTCGGGGGGGGGTGGGGGGGCCGTACTTGGTATAATGGTCTCGTCACGGTACACCGGGCCCCCCCCTCTTTTCCGACCAGCTCGCGATTGTCCCGATATAACAAAAGCGTAACCCAATAAACCTGACGATAAGCAAAGCCACGCGGTGCGAAGCGATTCCTGTGGGTGGGGGGCGCGGAGGGCACTTATGAGATACAATTAGATGAAAACATTCGGGATAGAAATGAAAGCGAACGGGAAGGACTTCTCGGGCGGCTGCTTCCGAATTAGCGTCGGACAAGTGGGGGGGGGGGGGGAAACGGGCGGAACTACTGGGTAACAAGACACAACCTTTCACCCCCTTCCCGATGACCCCGAAGCAGGAAAAATTATAGACTTGGAACAGGCCGTCGAGATAGAAACTGGCTCCGGGGGATGCAAATGGGTAAAGTATACGGTTAAAAAGTCTGCAGAAGAGCAATTGCTCTGGATGTGCCTCCGGTAGGCCCCGGGGGCCCAGATAGCTCCCTTTCAGCTCTGGGGGGGGGGGGGGCCGAGACAGGAAGGGCATGAAACATATGATAGCCCTGTACCAGGGTGAGACTGCTTGGGATGATAGGAATTGTACCTCCCTATCTCTTCCTCGGGGACGAAAGATGCAAAAGCCACCCCCCCCCCCGCCAGCCCCCTCCCACAGCCTACGTTTTCAGCCGCACGTCATGTGTGCGTAGACGAGGTCCAGAGATTTGGGGGGGGGGGAGCTGAAATTGTGGACAGAGATTAAGAATGTCACCGAAACGGAGAAGGGAGGGAGCTACTCAGCACGAGCGGATTTGTGGTGGGACTGGGGAGGCAGCAATACTGAGACCCACCCTCCCTCCGCATTGGAGAGGGGGGGGGTTTGTGCGCGATTGTACACCATTTACCCTGGCATTTGAGAAGGAGAAGACGGTAGGGAAAACGGGAATGGGGTAAAGAGATCGCTGTTGGACGCGTCTTTCGGTGACGGGATTTATCTCGACTCGGCAGGAGTCCCGAGGGGGGTGGGGGGGGGCGGTTACCTGATGAGTTCAAGGCTCGTAACCAGACAGCAGCAGGCTCTGAGTCAGCTCTCTTTCGGTGGGTAAACAGTTAGCAAAAATGTAGCTGGGATGAATTACATTTTCTATAATCAACAGCGAGTTATAAATCATACAAGAGGGGCGGTTACGGGAATATCAGGGCGGCTGGAGGCGACAAGTAGGATGGCATGGGGAAACAGAATGGCCCTTGGTATGATTTTAGCAGAAAAAGG
>NW_025204495.1:0-9504 GCF_004010195.1 Chiloscyllium plagiosum | reverse complement strand
AGGTACCCCTCTAGTTCAGGTGAAGAGCATCCTTTTTGGAGATATTCCATCTACCTCAGAAAGTGACCCAATTATCCAGGAATCCAAAAATATTAGCAAATTCCCCCTCACTCAAGGCTATAGGTACCCCTCTAGTTCAGGTGAAGAGCATCCTGTTTGGAGATGTTCCATCTACCTCAGAAAGTGACCCAATTATCCAGGAATCCAAAACCTCTATCCTGCATCTTCCCTTTAGCCACGTGTTCAGTTCCTCGTGCTCTCTATTCCTCACCTATTAAATTCATGCAATTCTTTGTAATTACTTGTCATGGAATCTGCAGCATGCCTCAGAGTTAATCATTACATTTCCTTAGCCAGCACCTTCAAAACCGACAAAAACATCCACCCCGAGGGACAAGTGCAGCAGGTAGGTGGAATCACCATCATTGACAATTTTCTCTGCAAGTCACTTGCTCGTCCTGCCTTATAAACATATTTTTCATTCAGAGTTTTTGTGTAGAAATTCTCGAATTCCCTCTGAATGGCTTTTTGGTTCTATCTACACCAAATAGCCTTCAGAAGACCAAGAAACAATCAATTCCGAGGCAACCTGCGATGAACAATAAACACTGGCTCCATGGACATATTCAACTCAATACAAGTTATTCAGTTCACCGGTATTTCTGAGATTATTTTCTGTCATCCACCCGGAAAACAGAAACAATGTGTGCACCTCGCATGGAGTTGGTTCTCTCCATCAGCTAATGGATACATCGATGTATAGCATTGTGGGAGATGATGGAATTGACATCTACTCGTGCCTGGGATGTTCTGGATCATAGGCACTCAATAAGACAGTGACCTTCGTGGTTAATGTGAGCCCAGTCTTCACCTTGTGAGTCTATTTAATTTGTTGAAAGGGATTGGGTGACACAGCTGTGACACAACCTCTTCTTTGAACAAGACTTGCTTCACTCTGTGCTCTTGCTTTCCCAATTTGTTGGAGAAGTGTTCCTGGAAAATGCAGGATGTATTGGGCATATCCAAACTGCCTCAACTCCCTGCCCGAGCCCGATATCAGCCTCCTACTTCTTTACACGGCTTTCCCCATTCTAAAATGTTTGCTCAGTTTATCAGTCACATTGGATATCCTCAGTGAATCTAGGCTGCAGCTCAAGCACAACTGAGGAAACCATTCTTAACCTCTCCAATTACTTTCCACAGAGATAAGTACGTTACATTCCACAAATACACAGCATGACCACTTACTGGTGATTAAAGTAGTTTCGTCTCCTGGATGTGATCTCTTCTGTTCATGTCCCATTCTTTGGAGACAGTGTCAGATGTTAAAGTGCTCTCAACAATCTGAATATTGGGACACTCCATCTCTCCAGAAAAATAAATGACAGTGTATATTGTACCATTTTCTGATGGTCAGCATTATGAACACCAACACCAGTGGTGCCTATGTATGTAACATTGAAACATAGAAAACGTAGAAACACAGACGATAGGAGGAGGCCATTCGGCACTTCGAACCTTTCCCATCATTCATCGCAGCATGGCTGATTATCCACCTCAGTAGCCTAATGCTGCTTTCTCCCCATACCCTTCGATCCCATTTCCCCAAGTGTAATAGCGACCCACCTCTTCACAACGTTCAATGTTTTGACATCAACTACTTCCTGTGGTAATGATTTCCAGAAGCTCACTACTCGTTGGGTGAAGAAATGTCTTCTCATTTCTGATGTAAATGGTCCACCCTGAATCCTTGGACACTGACAGGTCTGGACACACCCACCAGCGGAAACATCCTCCCTCCATCTACCCTGTCTACTTCTGTTAGAATTATATTAGTCAATCTGAGATTCCCCCCAACTCATTCGTCTGAACTCCAGTGAAAACAATCCCTATCTAGTCAAACACTCCTCATACATCAGTCCTGTGAAACCCGGAATCAGCCTGGTAAACCTTCGCTGTTATTCCTCAAGAGCAGCAAAATCGTTCCTCAGAAAAGGAGACGAAAACTGCACACAGAATTCTAGGTGTGGCCTCACCAATGCCTGGAAACCTGCAACAACACATCACTGCTCCTGTACTCTAAATCTCCCACAAAGAAGGCCATGATACCATTTGCTTTCTTTACCGCCTGCTGCACCTGCATGACAATCGTCAGAGACTGATTAGGCAGGACACCAAGGTCCCGCTCCAAACTCCCGTCTCCCAAATTACAGCCATCAGACAGTAATATATCTTCTTGTTTTGCTTTAATAGTGAATAATCTCGCATTTATTCAAATGATACTGCATGTGCCGTTGATTTGTCGGACTCACCCAGATTATGCTGAAAGATCTCTGCATCCTCATCACTGTTCAACCTCCTACCCAACTTGATTGCATCTGAAAACGTTGAGATGTTAAATTTTGTCTCCTTCATCCAAATCATGAATGTGTATTTTGAATAGCTGGGGTCCCAGCACCGTTCCCGGTGGCAACCCATCACTATTTTCCATCACTAGGCCTAAATCCCTCCTCACCCTTCCTTGTCATATATCCATCGAAATGCCTTTTTCATGCTGTACTTGTAAGAGGCAGCATTGCTTCTTTTGGCACTTCATTCCATAGTCGTACCATCCTCTGCATGAATAAGTCTTACATCTCTTTGAAGTCTTTCCCCTCTCACCCTAAAAAAATGTCCTCTTGTTCTAGACATGCCCACTCCAGGGAGAAATACCTTGTGTAATAACACTATCCATGTTCCTCATAATTATATAAACCTCTACAAAGTAACCCAGCAGACTCCGGAGGTTCAGGAAAAACAGTCCCAGTCTTTTCAACCTCTCGCTGTAGCTCAAGTCCTCCAACTCTGGCAACATCCTTGTAATTTTCTTTCTGAACTGTTTCAACATTCAAAACATCTTTCCGATAAGAGAAAGATCAGAAAAGTAAACAATGTAAAAAAATTGCCTAACAATTCCTGTATAACCTCAAGTTGACCTCCCAACTCCCAACTCAATGTTCTGCCCAGTAAAACAAAGCATACCAAACACCTTCTTCACTTTCCTATATACCTGCGACTTCAATTGCATGGAACTATGAACTTGCACTCCAAGGTCCCTGTTCAGCAACACACCCCCAAGACCTTTCCATTGATTGTATAAATGCTGCTATGATTTGCCTTTCCAAAATGCAGCCCCTCACATTTATCTAAATTAAACTTCATCTGCCACTCCTCGGTACATTTTATTCTGAGGTAACAATCTTTGATGTCCATAAGACCTCCAATGTTGGTGTCATCTGCAGATATCTATACCACAAAACTCACTTCCAAACCATTTACATAAATGACAAAAGGTAGTGGAAACAACACTGACCATTGTGGCACACCACTGGTCTCAATCCTCCAGTTTGAATGCTAAACCTCCACCACCACCATACTCTGCCTTCTACCTTTGAACCACTTCTGTAGCCAAATGGCTAGTTCTCCCATAATTCAATGAGATCTCAACTTGCTAACCATCCAGCAAGAGGAACCCTGTCGAATGCCTTAGTGAAATGCATATCGATCACATGTACCACTCTGCCCTCATCAATCCTCTTCATTACTTCTTCAAAAATCTCAATCAAGTTCGTGAGACATGATTTTGCACATACAAAGCCATGTTGACTACCCAAACTCAGTAATTACCTTTCCAAATACATGTAAATCCTGTCCCTCAGGATTCTCTCCAACATCTTGCCCACCACTGATGTCTGGCTCACTGGTCAATTCTTCCCTAGCTTTTCCTTACCACCTTTCTGAAAGAGTGGCACCATGTTAGCCATCCGCCATTCTCCTGGCCCCTCACCTGTGACTATGGATGATACAAATATCTCAGCAAGGGGCCCAGCAATCACTTCCGAGGTTCCAATAGAGTTCTAGGGTACACCTGGTCAGGTCCTGGGGATTTATCCACCTATCTGCATTTAATACATCCAGCACCTCCTCCTCTGTAATGTGAACTTTCTTTAAAAAAAAGATTTCACCATCTAGTTCCCACATTCTATAATCTTCCATGTCCGTCTTCACATTAAACATTAATGCAAAATTTTCAATTAAATCTCCATCATCTCCTGCGGTTCCACATGTAAGCTGCCTTGCTGATCTTTGTTTTTAGTTTTAACTTGTTTGATAAGAGATAAAGCTAACGAATGGATATTATGACACGTGTTTCAATCCTTTTAGAATTTAAAAAAAGGACAGAAATTCTGTGCAACACGCTTAATACAGTAAATAGTATGACAGAGACACTTACCAGGGACACCAACGATAGCGAGGATGGGATAGTAGCCAGCTTGGATCACCCAAAGTACACACATGATCCGTGTTGACAAGGATGGCCAATCCTGAGAAAGCCAGAAAAGACCAAGGGATAAATGCTTGTGTATTGACATAACATGCCAGTTTAATGCTATTAGAATCTGATCCATTGTTGTAACATTCCAGTCTGATGTTCTTATATTCTTATCCATTGCTGTAACATTCCAGTCTAATGTTCTCAGATTCTGATCCATTGTTGGAACATTCCAGTCTAATGTTCCCATATTCTGATCCATTGTTGGAACATTCCAGTCTAAATTGCTCCGATTCTGATCCATTGCACTGCTGATCCCTGTTAGTGTCGGGATGATGTTTCCACAGATGCTATAGACTAGCTCATTGAAAGGACGTCGGTATTAATACGAAAGAGAAACTCCCCAGCGATAATGTTAGAATCCATGGAGATTTACATTAATTACAATATCTGAGCACAGAGCTCCAGTTAACTTCTTTCAATCTAACACCTTTTCTGTCATAATGAAGCAGAATATTTATGATTCTAAACAGAAGACATTGCAGTTATTGAGGGAAGAATGACTGGAAATAGAAGGGGGAATGACCAGAAACATTCTAACTTCCATCAATTTCATTATCAAGTTGCTTTCGAAATTTGCAGAGTACGAAATCTGGAAAAAAATAAACTGTTGCTTAGAAAGCATATTATATATATATATATATACCCACACACACACGAACAAAATAGAACAATCTGGATATGTGCATGGCGAATTCCATTTCTTCCTTTGACTGGGCTTAAGGGCCTATTTATGAGTTGGAGATATTTATGATACATTGTGCATCTGAACGAAATATGATCAAATGTTATTGAATTAAATTTGTTTAGGAATTATATTCCCATTGATTAAAGGCGAGTGAGATTCTGTATAAGCCATTGACCAAAAGAAAAAAAAAATAAACACAAAGCGTTGGGAATGCTGTTTAGATAATGTTCCCCAGTCATCGGAGTTTCAGCAGTGCATTTTTGGAATCATGTCAAATAAACTCAATGCAGAGTCGAGTGATAGATTCGTGAGAAATGAGGAGCGAGTTCTGACGATATACACGAATCAAAGAAGGTTTAAAACAGTGAGCAGCATCAGTACAAATTAAGGAAACTGTTTATAACTGCATTTGAAGCATTTTCAGACTCAGTTTACTTGTTTGATTTGTGGGATAATGTGTTGATCATTCTGTAGGAATGGTGAGAGTTGGGCCTATATTCAGGGGAGTTTATGTGAAGGAGCAGTGATCTTATTCAGATGGAAATGTTACATAAATTATTTGACAGGTAGCTGTTAAGGTTATATTTCCCCATTTCCGAGGATCAGAAGTAGGTTGCACAGTTTATAGTCTGGGCCCCACACATTTCAGGCGAAAATAAAGAAATATTTATTCTCTCAATGGTGTTGTGGTTCAAGCCAGACCGCTCAATATATTTTTAGAGGATGCAGCCTGGACACTAACGTTTTCTTAGTTTAAAGTCAAATGTGCGGTGGATATTCCAGGTGGGATGCAGCTGGTCAAACCATTTGGTTTTAAGCAAGCAGAATTTATTTAAACACTACAGTTAATACAAGAAAACAGAATTTAGAACAACTTTACTATGGATCACGTTAACTGATGCGAAACAGCGACATTATTGGTGCATTGTTCCAATCATGTCACATCCCATAAACACATTCTTAGGCAAAAAGGCAAATTCAAACATAGATTCTTAGACGCAGGAGGGAACATCATCCAGAGAGATTTCAGAGGCAAATTCAGTTAGGAATCATTTTCTGAAGTTTACAACCTTCCTGGTCTCCAGCACCTTGTGACTGCCAGAGCGAAACCAACATGAGAAACAAACCTGAACTAGTAGAACTGACCATTCACGTGCCACTGCTTAACTAGGCTCTTCCCTCGAAATCTCTGCCTTTCGGATCTCTCTTAAAAAAAAGGACAAAATGACCTCATTAGAATGACCGCAACTTCACCCTCCTTCCTTGAAAAAGAAACATCAAAGGATGAAGTTGGGTTCATTTTATACTCTTTACGCTTAATCTGTTAATATACTAAAGCATATACACATCACATTGCCAATGACCATGCAAACATTCACTAACACAGTTTATTTCAATTTGTTTGCTCCTGCCAAAGAATGGCTCAATTTTCCATCCGAGTCTCCACAACGCCATCATCAATTACGTTTTCTCATCCGAGCATATGTATACTTTTCCAAATGAATCGTTTTAATAATAAGTTTCATCTCAACAGTCTGGAATTTTCTTCAACACCTTTAATTGGTTAGAATCAGCATATATGATTGTCTCAGACACATTACGTGGAGAAAGTGAGCACTGCAGATGTTGGAGATCAGAGTCCAGAGTATGATGTTGGAAAAGGACAGCATGTCAGGCAGCATACGTGTAGCAGGAGAACCTACGTTTCAGGCATATGCTCTTTAAGAGGAATTAAGCTTGTTGGCTGGTGGGATGAGAGATAAATGGGAGGGGGGATGTAGCTGAGCATGCAATAAGTTAATGAAATGGGGGAGAGGTCATAGGTCGGAGAGGAGGGTGCAGCGGATATGTGGGAAGAAAGAAGTACAGATAGGACAGATCATGAGTGCGTGGCCGAGTTGGAAGGGTTATGGCTCAGAGAATATCTCCGGGATGAATGCACGAACCAGCCCATCCGCCCCGTGGCCGAACACTTTAACTCCCCTTCCCAAGGTCATGCAGGTCCTGGGCCTTTTCCATCGCCAAACGCTATTCAACCGACGCCTGGAGGAAGAACGCCTCATCTTTCGCCTTGGGACCCTCCACCATACGACATTAATGCCGTCGCCTCCTGTTTCCTCAGTTCCGCTCCCCTCCCACCTTATCACAGAACCAATCGCCAACTTGGCACCAACCACTTGACCTGTCCTAGCTGTCCATCTTCCTTCCCACATATCCGCTGCACCTTCTCTCCTACCTACCTCCTTCACATCCACCTTCATCTACCTATCACAGTCTCAGCTACATCACCCCCAGCCCCAATCCCCGCCCATTTATCTCTCAGCTAATCACACTACAAGCCTCATTCCTGATAAAGGGTTTATGATCAAAACGTCGATTATGCTGCTCCTCGAGTGCTGTCTGACCTGCTGTGCTTTTCTAGCACCACACTCGCGAATCAGACACATTACTGGCCACACCAATGTTTAAATGTTTTAATGCCGAAACCAAGTTCAAAGTCTCCTTCTCAATTGCTGTATATTTCTGTGGATGAATTTTCAATTTCCTGGAGAAACATCCAATAGGTCTTTCTATCTTCTAGCTGTCGTCTTGTAAGAGTACAGTACTTACAACCACATCACTCACACCTGTAGTCATCTTGAAATACTTTGCATAATTAGGTGTGGCTAATACAGCGGCAGTGAGTAACACAGCTTGCAGGCTGTCAAATGCTTTCTGACAGCGTGTCGTTCAATGAAATATCCTGCATTACTTCAATAATTCAGTGAGTGGAGCAGCCACACTTTTAAATTTCGGATGAATCTTCAACATAACCCCCTCAATCCCAGCAATCCCCTTTTGTACAGGGTATGGGAATCTCCGCAATAATCTGTGTTTTCACATTCCGTGAGGTCCAATAAAATGACCCACGTACGTGACTTCGGCTTTGGCGAATTCACTCTTAGCCAGGTTTATCACCAAGCCTCTCTCCTGAAGTCGTTCGAACAATTTGCTGAATTCTGCAACACTGCTAACTGACAAAGAAGTAAACCTGCACAACTACTGCCTTTTCTGCTTGAGTTCCTGGATCTCTGGACATCGGAGTGCATCTAGGAAAAAAATAACAAACAGTGAAATTCACAGCTGACCATGGAGGAACCTGTTTCAGAGACTCACAGCACAGAAACAATAAGTTACAGTTTTTAACATGTCACCTTACTTTATGTTAATAGTAGTAGCTAGAAGTAGTGAGTGTTTTTTTGTTTGATTACATGATTTATTGAAATCATTCTGTTCATTAAATTTTAAAAATATAAAACACAAGTACTAAGTTAGGCCGAAGAACGTTTTTAGAGCAAAAGCCGGTCCTATTTTCTCCGTCTGTAAATTGTGAAGGAGAAAAGATGGCCTTTAGTAGATTGTTGGGCTCTTCTTATCGGATGTAGGAGTTTAGGGAGATTTTACATGTTACTGATGAAACATCAGATTTTTTCATTGGTTTTAATTTTATCAATGTACTAAGTTCAAATTTTATTGGATTCTATCATCTTGGGGCATAATTTAAACTGCTTGGCCAAATTTGAATTATTTTTACATCGCAAAACAGCTGTACTATTTGTTTTGACCTAGTGTTACATTGTTACCTCGTTCAGAACAATTTGTACTGTGTTAGGAAGTCCTTGCTGGCTCTTCAAATTTCCTAAAGGTACAGTACATCTACACTTTCATAACAGGATAAATAGACAAAGTACTAAACGGATATTTGACTGTTGCTGGCAAATGGGACAAGATTAGTTTAGGGTAACTGATAGGCGTAGATGAGTTGGACTGAACAGTCTGTTTCTGTGCAACACATCTCTCTGACTCAATTACTCTAAATGTTCTTACTATGTATGCCTAAAAATCAACAGTTTATACATACATACCGAAAAACTGAGTAATCCTGAAATGACTTTATTGGTTCCTCTTTGAAATGTGGCTGGTGTGTTTTTCATACCAAATGTCTTAACTCTAAATTGAGATAGTCTATTCGGTGGAACAAATCCCAAAATTGTTTCTGGTCTTTGAGATAAGGTACATGCAAGCAAATGTATATGTGTCCCATATTCTCAATACAGCCTTCCAAATATGGAATCAGGTATGAATCAGATTTTGCATCTGTACTGGCATAAACGCTGTGTACCATCTGGTTTTGAAGCCATTATTACGGGTGAGCTGCAGTAACTGAAACTCACTTTAATTATGTTGTCTTGAAGCATGTGTTCAATCTCATTTGTTAACAAATGTGCCAACGTGAGAGGGACGTGATGTGGCCCTCTAACCACCTGTTGAAGGAGCAGTGTTCCAAAAGATAGTACTCCCAAATACACCTTCCACCTTATGTTGTGTAATTTTTAGTATTAGACTATTAAGTCTGCAAGGATGTTGCTGAAGTGGAACAGCACTTCATTATTTTCCTACATCA
>NW_025204494.1:0-9504 GCF_004010195.1 Chiloscyllium plagiosum | reverse complement strand
ATGTTTGGTGATCTTCCAAGCCTCATAATATACGAGAATCCGTTTTGGTGTCAGTGAGGGACGAGTGGGAATTTCATGCTGAGGTTTTGTTTGTTTCAATGGAATATCATTTTGTTGAGTGATTTACATTGTTCCTTCAAATTGTTACCACTGCCCGTTTGCAGACAGACATTTTTCTCTGTTTAGCCAGTTTCCCTCAGTCAATTTTCCCCTCAAACGCATGTAAACGGCAATTTTATTTCTACTTGTAGCTTTCTGTGATTTTCTTTAAAACTTTATTTTTCTTTAAACTGCATGTAATCAAAATTTCCCAGGGGATCTCACCATGTGACATTACTCATTCACTCAGTTTCATGACACATTGGTCGATCTGAGATAGTTACGTCCCTAGCCAGTTTCACAATGTGTTATTCAAAGAGACACTGGCAGAAACATTCCCAAAACTCATTCTGCTATGTTATTCTTGCTAATGTGATGGTCCAAGATTATACGAATATTGAGGATTCCCAAACTTATTGCAATGCCATGGTTAAACATTCCAATGATTTCCAGTTAAATGCAGTGATCAGCAATGAGATGCTGTTAGATGCCCTAAAACCTTTCTCCTGCGTGAGTCCTTGGCGGGTAGGAGCCAGAACTCACATCAATACTGACATTAATTCATGAACTGAGACCTCGTGCTTTCTCGCTCATATCTTTATTATACATTCCTATCAGTGTTATCCATACTGCTTTTCCCAATCTGGCAAAGACCCCAAAACGTTGTGTGCCATTGAATATTTATGTTCCACCTTTTATTCACCCTGTAACCGTGTATCTCAGGTGGCACAAATCAGTCTACCTTATTGTAGAGACTTTGTCCATTCCAGAGAAATCACATAATTTACTCTTTCCCACAATTTCCTGTCACAAACCTATGCGCTGATACGCAATTTTAATTAAATTCCGCTCCATCCTGTTTCGGTGTGCTCATATTCAGCCACATCCCCATGTTTTCCCGATGTTTCACGTTTTCTCTTGGAATTTGGAAAACTCCTTTCACGTGAAATCTGTCTCTGCATCCTCTCTGTCGGTTTACAAGCCTATCATAAACTTATCGGCTTCTATGACGCTCATTTAATACTTTCACCATCCGCTCTGTGGACAATGTTCTCCTCCGATCCCCTTTAAGTATTCCTATCTCACTCCATACCTATGTCCTCTAATTATGGATTCCTCTACCCTGCGGTAGATACCATAGTTATTCCCCTTATTTATATCCCTCATGGTTTTATTAATCTTTATAATGTCATCCCTCAGTCACGTACGCCCAATTGAATAAGAAGGACAATGATACAAATATATCTGCTCCGTTTCCCGCCACTATTTTGCCACAATGTTCTGGATACACTTGTTCAGGACCTCTAGCTTTCTCTACCTTCATGTTTTAAGACCTCCAGCAACAGCTCTTCACGCATGGGAATCTCTTTACAAGCCATCACTGCTTCTTTCCCTTTGTTTAAATGTCTTTGTCCACAGTACAATCTGACATGAATTACTCATTTCCGGTCTCGCCCAATTCTTGTGATTCCACACATGGATGGCCTCATTAACGTTTTAGGGCCCAATTACGTCTCCAGTTGCTATTTTGTACTTGTATCCGGAGAGAGTCTGTTTGCATTCTCCTTCACCTTATCTGCCACAGCCATCTCATTTCCCGTTTTGCTTTCAGCTTATGGAGCCTCTCCTTGTCCGTCAAATCCTCCAGTGTCAGTAACACCATTGTCAATCTTTGCTCCATTTGCATTTTCCGAGAATGCTTCGTAAAGCAGAGTGATCAGAATTCTACGCAGTACCCCAACGAGAGGTTCAGCAATATCTGGGTATCAACTCATGCACAAATTCCTCTAACCAATGAGTGCAAATGTGCCAAATTCAGCTTTCACCACCTTTTCCACATGTGATGCCACCTCCAAGTAGCAATGCAACTGCACTCCTTGGGCTCTCTCTATTCGACAGAACTGCCCAGCGTCTACCATTCTCTGCGTTAGTCCTCCCTGTTCTATCTTTACAAAAGCCTTCACCTGAATTAAATTCCATCTTTCATTCCTTGACCTATGGACAGATGATCAAGATCCCCTGTATTCACTTTCCGCTGTATCACTAATCTTGGCATCCGCAAACTAACAATAACTCCGATATTCTGAACAAAATCCTTCATGTAACAGATTAACAGAAATGGATCCACCACTGATCGTTGGCCTCCAGTCTGATGAACAACCATCTAACACCACCACCTCTCTCCAACTTTCAAGCCAAGTTTGTATCCATTTGTAACCTTACTAACCAGCGTCTCCTGGAAAACCCTGTCAAAGCCCTTGCTGAATTAACTTTAGAGAGCGTCTTCTGCTCTGCCATCATCTATCTTCTTGTTGAGCTCATCAACAAACTCAATCATGTTTATGAGATAGTACTTTGTATCCACCGACACCTACAAATGGACCCCACCACAGGAATACATTTCCCTCCCCAGTCTTATCCACTTTCCGCAAAGATGGTTCTCTCCCTGCCCCCGAACAAGCCACCCTCAACTCCTGGTACTTTCCCCTGCCACCGCAGGAATTGTAAAAACTGCCCCCACACCTCCCCTCAGCATCCGTCCAAGGCCAGAAAATAACCTTCCACATCCATAGACGTTTCACCTGCACTTCCAGATATGTCATTGATTGTATTCGTGGCAGTCTCCTTTACATTGTGCAGACTGGACGCCTTCTCGCAGAGTGCTTTACAGAACATCTCCAATTCACCTGCACCAAAGAACACCAACGCCACCGTCTGAATATTTCAACTCCCCCTCCCATTCTTCCGACGGAATGCAGGTCATGGGCCTCCTCCATCGTCACTCCCTCACCACCCGACGCCTGCAGGAAGAATGCCTTATCTTCTGGCTCGGAACTGTCCAGCTTGAGGGCATCAATATGGACTTAAACATTTTCCTAATTTTCCTTACCCCAGTTCCAACCATCCAGCTCAACATCGCCCTTATGACTTGTCCCACTTGTCAATTTTCTTTCCCACCTCTATACTCCACCCTCCTCTCCGATCTATTACTTTACTCCCGCCTCCATCGACCTATTGCACTCTCAATTACTTTCTCCCCAGCGCCGCCGCTTCCCTCCTATCTCTCCACCCCGCGGCTCCCAGCCACATTCCTGATGAAGGGCTTTGGGCCGAAATGTCAATTTCCCTGCTCCTAGGATGCTGCCTGATCTGCTGTGTTTTCCAACAACACACTCTCAATCCAAGCACAAAGTTGTGCCGACTATCGCTTAACAATGCTTGCCTCTCCAAATATATGTGATTCCTGTCCCGCTGAATCGCTTCCAACTAAGCACGCACAACTGACATCAAGATAATTGGTGTTTGGGTCTCTGGCTTTCACTTGCAGGCTTTGTTTTCAAATAACTTGCTGGCATAACATTAGCCAACCTCTAGGCTTACCTGTGGCGGTCAGTATAAATATCTCTAAGGGACTCCGATATTTCTTCCTGAGCTTTCCATATTAATCTGGGATGTACTTGATTAATTGCCAGGGATTTGGCTATCTTTATACGTTTCAAAAACTTAAGTACGTCCTGTTCTGTAATGTAGACGCTTTTGAAGACATCCTTCTTTATTTCCCTGACTTCCCCAGGATTTCTCCACAATGGCGTGAAATTTTCGATTAGGTTCTCACCCATTTCATGTGGTTCCACGCATTGATGGCCCCATTGATCTTTAAAGGACTACATGCTGTCAAAAGTTCATGTTTAGTTATTAATATGCATGCAGTTTCTCTTTGGATTTTCATGAACCCGATCCGCCAACGTTTTCTCAGGCCCCCTGTTTACCCTCCTGAGTTCCGTGTTAAGTGCACTACCACACCTGAAATGTTATTCAACTGATTCACTTCATCCTGTTGACTATATATATTGTATGCCCCTTTTTCTTGACCAGAGCCTCAATATGCACAGTCATCCAGTATTTCCTCCCTGTGTCAGCATTATCCTTATTATTAACAGGAATATGCTTGCCCTGATCTCTGGTTGTTTCTCTCTTTTGAAAGTTTCCCACTTGCCACACGTCCATTTAACTGCAAATAACGTCCAATAATTAACGTTTGAAAGGTCTTGATTCATAACTTCTGGATTGTGGCAACACCAATTTTACTCTTTAACTTGTGGAACAGGCCTGTTCAATTCCATAACTATTTTCAATCTAATAGAATTGTGGTCTTTTTGACAAAATGCTTGCGCACTAATACCTCAGTCCCTTTTCCCTAATTGTTTCCGAAGGGGAGGCCATGTTTTGGCCCTTTCTCCAATCCGCCTATTTACATATTGACTGAGGCAGTTTCTTGACCATAATTAAAAAAATTCCTCCCATCCCAGTTCTGAATACTACCGCATTCCCAGTCTCGATTTGGAATGTTACAATGCTCTCATTCTTATAGATATCTGAGATCTCCTGACATGTTTGCTGCTCAAATTCCCGCTTACTGTTGGGGGCCAGTCGTACAGTCATGTGAAAGAGATCATCCATTCTCATTTCTCAGTTCCACTAAATGGTTTCACTGGGCGATCCCCAGGATTATCCTCAAGTGGGTGTCGGATTGTACTTGAACCAGAGAGGCACGAGGATCCAAGGGACAAATTGTACTTGAACCAGAGAGGCACGAGGATCCAAGGGACAACATTTGCTATTATTAACTAGGAAGTATTAAACTAGTTTGGCAGAGGGTTGGGACTCTGAAGAAGAGAAGGGAAAATACATCAGCCATTGAGTGGAGGTTTACTGTTCAGGAGATCCAGCGGCACTGCAAAGGGAGGAAAAAGACATCTGGTGTATTTATTTCACCACACGCGGCCTGATTGATAAAGCATTCAAGTTCATAGCATGGATTGGCTCTGGGATGGGGATACTATAGCCATAACCAAAAGATATCTGTAAGAAGGGTAGGACTGGTGGATCCGTTTTCCAAGAGGCAGAAGCTGCAGGCGTGACAGAAATACAAGCAAGTGAGGAGGGGATGTTGTCTTTTTGATAAGGGAGTAAATAACATCAGTGCTAAGAGATGATACACTTAAGGAATCATTTAATGAGGTCATGTGTTTAAAATTTAGAAACAAAACGAGGATATTCACTCTGTTAGGACTGTATTTTAGACCACCAAATAGCAAGCAAGTACTACAGGAGCAGATGTGTCGGGAAATTACAGATACCAGTAAGAATATGAGAGTAGTATTCGTTGGAGATTTTAGATTAGATTAGATTAGATTAGATTAGATTAGATTTTGACAGATCAGCGAGGAGAGGAGGTGGAGTTAAGCGTTTGGTTTTGCTTCTTGTAAAGCTAAGCTTACAGTGGTAGGGGACCTTAGACCCGTGGCATGTACCTCTCGCTTGACGTGTCTGACGTTCCTGACTCTTTTAATTGCTGGAAATTTGTCCAGCTGCTGCTTCTTTTTGACCGCATGACGGCTCTGGAGCTGCGGATGGACTCACTGTGGAGCATTCGTGATGCTGAGGAGGTCACGGATAGCACGATCGTGAACTGGTCACACTGCAGGTTAGAGTTGCTGAGGGAGGCAGAGAATGTGTGACCAATCGACAGAAAATGAGTAGGAAAGTAGATCAGTGCAGGTGTCCCCTGTGGTCATCTCACTCCAAAACAGGTGACTGTTCTGGATACTTTTGGGGGAGATGGCACATCAGGAGGGGGCAGCAGTTGCCAGGATCATGGCACGATTGCGGGCACTGCTGTTCAGAAGGGCGGGAAAAGGACTCGTAGGACTGTAGTCACCGTGGATTCTATTGTGCGGGGAGTAGATAGGCGGTTCTGTGGCCGAAAACGGGATTCCCGGATGGTATGATGTCTCCCTTGTGCTCGGATCAGGGATGTCACCGATCGGCTGCAGAGCTTTCTAAAACGGGAGAATGAATAGCTAGTTGTCTTGGTGCATATAAGCAACAACGATACGAGTAGAAAACGAGATGAGATCCTGAAAGAAGAATTCAGGAAGCACGGAGAGTGGTGAAAGAGGAGGACCTCAAACGTAGTGATCTCGGGATTACTACCAGTGTCACGTGCTAGTTTGCGCAAAAAAAAAACAAAATACGCAGGATGAACACGTGGCTTGAGAGATGGTGTAGGAAGGAAGGGTTCAGATTTATTGGACATTGGGACCGGTTCTGTGGAAGGTGGGGCTATTACAAAATGGACGGTCTACATCTGAACCAGGCTGGAACCAATGTCCTTGGGGGAGTTTTTGCTACTCCTCTTGGGGATGTTTTAAACTAATGTGGCAGGGGGCTGGGAACCAGAAGAGAAAACATGTAGGCAGTGAGGTGAAGACTGGAGACTGTAAGATTTATGAAGATAGCATTAATAAAGGGAGAATATGCAGAGAGCAGATGAGTGCAAAAAAAAATAGTGCCATGAAATGCAGCTAATTCAAGGAGTCTCGTGTGTAAGACAAATGAGCTTAGGGCTTGGATTGATGCCTGGTAGTATGATATTGCAATCACAGAGTCTTGGCTTAAGGAACAGTTTGATGATTGGTAATTAAATGTTCCAGGATACAGACGCTTCAGACAGGAAAGGGAGGGAAGTAAAAGGTGGGGAGGGGGGGAGTGGAGTTGTATTGCTGGTCAAGGACGATATCATGGCTGTGCTAAGGGAGTACACTATGGAGGTCTTCGGTATTGAGGCATTATGGGTGGACCGGAGAAATACAAAGGGTGCAGTCACACTGGGGCTGCATTACATGCCTCTGATCAGTGAGTGTAAGGTGGAAGAACAAACAGTTAAAGAGATTATGGAAAGATACAGAGGCAATGCGGTAGTGGTGATGGGAGATTTTAATTTTCCCAACATTGACTGGTATACACTTAACGTCAGATGTCTGGATGGGATCGACTTTGTAAGAAGTGTTCAGGAGAGTTTCTAGAACAGTATGTCAATAGTCCGACGAGGGAAGGGATCATGTTGGACCTGGAATTGGGAAACGAGCCAGGACAGGTTGTAGAAGTTGCGGTGGGGGATTTCTTTGGGAACAGTGACCACAATTCTGCATGTTTTCGAATAAAAGGTAAAGAAGAGACTGGCCCTAAGGGTCCTTAGGGAAGAGTACTAAACGGAGCCAAGGCCAATTATATCAAAATTAGGGAGGAGCTCGGAAATGTGGATTGGAAACAGCTATTTGAAGGAAAGTCCACATTTCCGATGAGGGAGACTATCAAAGATAGGTTAAAGTGCAGGATGGGCATGTCCTGTTGAAGGCAAAGGATAGGAAGGGCAGGTTTCGTGAACTGTGGCTGACAGGAGAAATTGTACGATTAGCCAAGAGACAAATGGAAGCATGCATATCGTCGAGGGAGCTAAGAACAGAGCGGGCCCTGGAAGAATGTCGGAAGAGTAGGACAAGTCTTAAACGAGGAAGGAACTGTGGAAAATCCGTCATGAAATAGCTTTCGCGAGCAGAGTTAAGGGGAATCCCAAAGCATTTTAATCTTATTTAAGAAGGAAGCGGGTGACTAGAGAATGAGTGAACCTGAGAGAATGGGTGAGATTCTGAATGATTACTTTGCATCAGTGTTCACTGAGGAGAGGAACATGATGAATGTTGAGATTAGAGATAGAAGTTTAATTAGTCTGGATCACGTTGACGTAAGTAGGGAAGATGTGGTGGGTAGGCTAGAGGTTGTTAAGTTGGACAAATCCGGAGGACCGGATGGGATCTTCCCTAGGTTTCTGAGGGAGCCAGGTGAGGTAATAGCTGGGGCCCCGACAGATATCTTTGTGGCATCTTTAAATACAGGTGAGATGCCGGAGGACTGAAGGGTTGCTCAAGTTGTCCTCTTGCACAAGAAGGGTAGTCGTGATATTCCGAGTAACTGCAAACCCGCAAGCTTGACGTCGGAGGTAGGACAGTTGCTGGAGAAGGTACTGAGGGATACGATCTATTTATATTTAGAAAGAAATGGGTGTATCAGTGAAAGGCAACATGGTATTGTGCGGGGGAGATCGTGCCTTACCAACGTAGTAGTGTTCTTCGAGGAAGTGACGAAGTTGATAGATGGAGGAAGGGCTGTTGATGTCATAAACATGGACTTTAGGAAGACGTTTGATAAGGTTCCCCATGGTAGACTAATGGAGAAAGTGAAGTCATATGGTGTACAGGGTGTTCTAGCTAGGTGGATAAATTACTGGTTGAGCAACAGGAGACAGAGAGTAGTAGTTGAAGAGAGTGTCTCAAAATGGAGAAAGGTGGCCAGTTGCATGCCAGAGGGGTCAGTTTTGAGGCCACCGTTGTTTGCAATATACCTAAATGATCTGGAAGAGGGCAATGTTGGTATGATCAGCAAATTTGCAGATGACACGAAGATTGTTGGAGTATCAGAAAACATAAGGGACTGTCAGAGAATACTGGATGATATAGATAGATGGAGAGTTGGGCGGAAAGGTGACGGATGGTTTTCAATCTAGACAAATGTGAGGTGATGCATTTAGGCAAGTGGTCAAGAAGGAGTTTAGTATGCTTGCCTTCATTGGACGGGGTATTGAGTACAAGAGCTGACAGGTCATGTTAAAATTGTACAAGGCATTGGTTCGGCCGCATTTAGAATGCTGTGTGCAGATCTGTTCGGCACATTACCAAAAGGATGTGGACGCTTTGTAGAGGGCACAGAGAAGGTTTACGAGATTCGGTTCATTTTCTTTAGAAAAAAGGAAATTGAGGCGGGACCTGTTTGAAGTATACAAAGTCATGAAGGGAAGAGACAGGGTGGAGAGAGACAAGATTTTTCACAGGATGAAGGATTCAATAACGAGAGGTCACGCTTTCAAGGTGAGAGGTGGAACGTTTAAGGGAGATGCACGCGGCAAGTACTTCATACATAGGGTGGTGGGCGCTTGGATCGCGTTGACAGCAGAGGTGGTAGAGGCAGGCACGGTCGATTCATTTAAGATGCGTCTGGATAAATGCATGAGTTGGTGGGGAGGAGAGGGATACAGATGCTTAGGAATTAACCAAAACGTTTCGACTTTACATTTTAATCGGCTCAGGCTTGGAGGGCCGAAGGGCCTGTTCCTGGGCTGTAGATTAGATTCTCTACAGTGTGAAAACAGGCCCTTTGTCCCAACACGTCCACACCGCTCATCCGAAGCGAAACCCAAAAAAACCATTCCCCTATCCTAAATTTGGGGAGCATTGCGGTGGAAAGAAAAGCTGTCAAGTCCGGGCCAAATCCAGAGGTATGAACAGCCTCAGAATCTGGAAGGTGGTACACATGTAGGAAGGGGCGTAGATCTTGCAGGTGGTTAGAGGTAGCAGGTTTCACAGAACCTGCATGTTAGGACCGATAATCGTTTGTGGATCCTGAAGGATATTAGAATTTGACCCACATATCTTGTTTGTTGGGATCATTGGGCCGATCTTAATGACGTAATTCTGGACGTGTTTACCAGAATGGGCGAGCACAGCT
>NW_025204493.1:9032-9502 GCF_004010195.1 Chiloscyllium plagiosum | reverse complement strand
TAAGGTCACTGTCAGGATGGTGGGTAAGGTCACAGTCAGTATGGTGGGTAAGGTCACTGTCAGGATGGTGGGTAAGTTCACCATCAGGGTGGTGGGTAAGGTCACTGTCAGGATGGAGGGTAGGGTCACCGTAAGGATGGTGGGTAAGGTCACTGTCAGGATGGAGGGTAAGGTCATTGTCAGGATGGTGGGTAAGATCACAGTCAGGCTGGTGGGTAAGGTCATTGACAGGATGGTGGGTAATTTCACGTCAGGATGGAGGGTAAGGTCACTGTCAGGATGGTGGGAAAGGTCACCGTCAGGATGGTGGGTAAGGTCACCGTCAGGACGGAGGGGAAGGTCACCGTCAGGATGGAGGGTAAGGTCATTGTCAGGATGTTGGGTAAGGTCACCGTCAGGATGGTGGGTAAGGTCACTGTCAGGATGGTAGGTAAGTTCACGTCAGGATGGAGGGTAAGGTCACTGTCAGG
>NW_025204493.1:2399-7564 GCF_004010195.1 Chiloscyllium plagiosum | reverse complement strand
ACTGTCAGGACGGAGGGTAAGGTCACTGTCAGGATGGTGGGAAAGGTCACCGTCAGGATGGAGGGTAAGGTCACTGTCAGGATGGAGGGTAAGTTCACGTCAGGATGGTGGGTAAGGTCACTGTCAGGATGGTGGGTAAGGTCACTGTCAGGATGGAGGGTAAGGTCATTGTCAGGATGGTGGGTAAGTTCACGTCAGGATGGTGGGTAAGTTCACTGTCAGGATGGAGGGTAAGATCATTGTCAGGATGGTGGGTAAGGTCACTGTCAGGGTGGTGGGTAAGGTCACTAACAGGATTGCGGGTAAGTTCACGTCAGGCTAGTGGGTAAGGTCACTGTCAGGATGGTTGGTAAGATAACTGTCAGGATGGACGGTAAGGTCACTGTTAGGATGGTGGCTAAGGTCACTGTCTGGATGTAGGGTAAGGTCACTGTCAGGATAGTGGGTAAGGTAACTCTCAGGATGGTGGGTAAGTTCACTGTCAGGATGGAGGGTAAGGTCACTGTCAGGATAGTGGGTAAGGTCACTCTCAGGATGGTGGGTAAGGTCACTGTCAGGGTGGTGGGTAAGGTCACCGTCAGGATGGAGGTTAAGATCACTGTCAGGATGGAGGGTAAGGTCACCGTCAGGACAGTGGGTAAGGTCACTGTCAGGATGGTGGGTAAGGTCACTGTCAAGATGGAGGGTAAGGTCACCGTCAGGATGATGGGTAAGGTCACTGTCAAGATGGAGGGTAAGGTCACCGTCAGGATGGTGGGTACGGTCACTGTCAGGATGGAGGGTAAGGTCACTGTCAGGATGGAGGGTAAGGTCACCGTCAGGATGGTGGGTAAGGTCACCGTCAGGATGGTGGGTAAGGTCACTGTCAGGATGGTGGGTACGGTCACTGTCAGGATGGAGGGTAAGGTCACTGTGAGGATGGTGGGTAAGGTCACTGTCAGGATGGAGGGTAAGGTCACCGTCAGGATGGTGTGTAAGGTCACTGTCAGGATGGTGGGTAAGGTCACCGTCAGGATGGTGGGTAAAGTCATTGTCAGGGTGGTGGGTAAGGTCACCGTCAGGATGGAGGGTAAGGTCACCGTCAGGATGGAGGGTAAGGTCACTGTCAGGATGGAGTGTAAGTTCACGTCAGGATGGTGGGTAAGGTCATTGTCAGGATGGTGGGTAAGGTCACTGTCAGGATGGACGGTAAGGTCACTGTTAGGATGGTGGGTAAGGTCACTGACTGGATGTAGGGTAAGGTCATTGTCAGGAGGGTGGGTAATGTCACTGTCAGGATGGAGGGTAAGGTCAGTCAGGAGGGTGGGTAATGTCACTGTCAGGATGGAGGGTAAGGTCATTGTCAGGAGGGTGGGTAAGGTCACTGTCAGGATGGAGGGTAAGGTCATTGTCAGGATGGAGGGTAAGGTCACTGTCAGGATGGTGGGTAAGGTCACTGACATATTGGTGGGTAAGTTCACGTAAGGATGGAGGGTAAGGTCACTGTCAGGATGGAGGGTAAGGTCATTGTCAGGATGGACGGTAAGGTCACTGTCAGGATGGAGGGTAAGGTCATTGTCAGGATGGTGGGTAAGGTCACTGTCAGGATGGAGAGTAAGGTCACTGTCAGGATGGTGGTTAAGGTCACTGTCAGGATGGTGGGCAAGGTCACCGTCAGGATGGTGGGTAAGGTCACTTCAAGTCTTGAAATTTGGAATCCCAATCAAAAGCTGAGATTGTTTGAGATGTTCAGCGTAAATCGGGAGAAAACAGTGTGAATGATTTACTGCCAGAGCCAGCTGGTCAGTTTGCACTGTGGCTGGAGATGGGGACAGTGTGGGTGATGGCGGGGAGCTCGTGGCCGCACAACAGAAATCATGGCGATGGTTATGTCTATGCTGAGGGGGAGAGTAAAGGGATAGGCAAACACAGCCACTGCTGCTTTTGGGCTGCGAAGTTTCGTAGCTGGGGTGGGAGCTAGTAATGAGAAGTGCAAATGTTTGAAATGGGCTAACGGTGATGGGATCAACCTTTACAGGTGGTTACTTATGGGGCTTGTGGGCAGGGAATGGGCCAGTGAGAGGGTGTTCACATTCTGAAATTCTCAATCTCAGTGTTGAGTCCTGGAGGAGGACAGGCATGAAGAGAAAGGCGCACTGTTGTCCTTCCAGTCTGTACCACGTTTCACCGGGACACCGCAGCAAGCCCGGCGTCGAGGAGCTGCACGTGAACGTAGAAGACTAGGCTGAGTGAAGTGCAGATGGGCCCTCCTCATGTTTTCCCCCCCTGACTGGTTTGTGTCGCACTGGGCAGGGTCAGGGTCACTGACAGCTCAGCATGACCCCTGGGGAGCTGGGGAGGGCTTGGGAGTGAGGGGCAATCTCTGCCGGGCAGTGATCAAACACCAAGGGAGGGAGTTGACCGACGCGTTCGTGGCAAGTCCCAACTCCACCGAAGAAATCTCGGGGGAAATTGGGGAGCAAGGTCTGCTTGTCTGACACGCTGGAATTGTCCACCCAGGTTTCGGGTGTGGGGGAACCGGTGGTGGGTGCCTGTGGGACAGGACGACATGTGACGGTGTTTGGGCCTGGCCTGTGTTGGCGATCCAAGCATTAGCGAGCTGGGGGGTAACCTCTTCAGTCCCACGTGTCTCCTCTCTTCCTTCCCTCCCTCAGGGTACGAAGGCCTGTTCTGTGAGATCAACACCGATGAATGCCAAAGCAATCCCTGCCTGAACCACGGTGCTTGCCAGGACCTGGTGAACGGTGTGCGCTGCCTGTGCGCCCCAGGTGAGTGACGAGCGAGTGAGTGAGCGACATCAGAGCTGTCTTCCCCGAACTTGCTGCGAGTCGGGTGTACTGGCACCTTCCAGAGTCCTTTTACCCATTGAGTCATGGGATGTGGGTGTCTCTGGCATTTGTTACTTGCCCCGAGTTGCCCCTGGAGGAGGTGAGCTGCCTTCTTGAACCGCTGCAAGTCTTTGGGGTGTACAGACATTCTACACACACAGACAGATAAACAGAAAGGCACACACATGCGTGCACACACATACACGCACACACGCGCACACACATACACACATAGGGTAAGGTCACTGTCAGGATGGAGGGTAAGGTCACTTCAAGTCTTGAAATTTGGAATCCCAATCAAAAGCTGAGATTGTTTGAGATGTTCAGCGTAAATCGGGAGAAAACAGTGTGAATGATTTACGGCCAGAGCCAGCTGGTCCGAACGCACTGTGGCTAGAGATGGGGACAGTGTGGGTGATGGCGGGGAGCTCGTGGCCGCACAACGGAAATCATGGCGATGGTTATGTCTATGCCGAGGGGGAGAGTAAAGGGATAGGCAAACACAGCCACTGCTGTTTTTGGCCTGCGAAGTTTCGTAGCTGGGGTGGGAGCTGGTAATGAGAAGTGCAAATGTTTGAAATGGGCTAACGGTGATGGGATCAACCTTTACAGGTGGTTACTTATGGGGCTTGTGGGCAGGGAATGGGCCAGTGAGAGGGTGTTCACATTCTGAAATTCTCAATCTCAGTGTTGAGTCCTGGAGGAGGACAGGTCTGAAGAGAAAGGCGCACTGTTGTCCTTCCAGTCTGTACCACGTTTCACCGGGACACCGCAGCAAGCCCGGCGTCGAGGAGCTGCACGTGAACGTAGAAGACTAGGCTGAGTGAAGTGCAGATGGGCCCTCCTCATGTTTCCCCCCCTGACTGGTTTGTGTCGCACTGGGCAGGGTCAGGGTCACTGACAGCTCAGCATGACCCCTGGGGAGCTGGGGAGGGCTTGGGAGTGAGGGGCAATCTCTGCCGGGCAGTGATCAGTGAGGGAGTTGACCGACGCGTTCGTGGCAAGTCCCAACTCCACCGAAGAAATCTCGGGGGAAACTGGGGAGCAAGGTCTGCTTGTCTGACACGCTGGAATTGTCCAACCAGGTTTCGGGTGTGGGGGAACCGGTGGTGGGTGCCTGTGGGACAGGACGTCATGTGACGGTGTTTGGGCCTGGCCTGTGTTGGCGATCCAAGCATTAGCGAGCTGGGGGGTAACCTCTTCAGTCCCACGTGTCTCCTCTCTTCCTTCCCTCCCTCAGGGTACGAAGGCCTGTTCTGTGAGATCAACACCGATGAATGCCAAAGCAATCCCTGCCTGAACCACGGTGCTTGCCAGGACCTGGTGAACGGTGTGCGCTGCCTGTGCGCCCCAGGTGAGTGACGAGCGAGTGAGTGAGCGACATCAGAGCTGTCTTCCCCGAACTTGCTGCGAGTCGGGTGTACTGGCACCTTCCAGAGTCCTTTTACCCATTGAGTCATGGGATGTGGGTGTCTCTGGCATTTGTTACTTGCCCCGAGTTGCCCCTGGAGGAGGTGAGCTGCCTTCTTGAACCGCTGCAAGTCTTTGGGGTGTACAGACATTCTACACACACAGACAGATAAACAGAAAGGCACACACATGCGTGCACACACATACACGCACACACGCGCACACACATACACACATACACGTGCACACACATACAGATTCACGCACACACGCACACACATACACGTGCACACACATACAGATTCACGCACACACATACACATGCACACACACACACACATACACGTGCACACACATACACATATCCTCCCTTCAGTGGTGAACTGCACCAACTCCCCCATTTTGTGTGGTACTGTATTGGATCTCCACCACCAATCCTTTGCAACATTTACTGTCCTATTTACTGTCTCGCTGCCCATGTTCTCCCATTTGCTCCAACTCTCGAAGTTAGCAGCGCCCTGTCCCCGGTCTCCCATTCACTGATGCCCCGCACCGATTCTCCAATTCAGTGTTGCTTAGCATCATTTCCCACAAAAACCGATATCCTGAGCAAGTTCTCCGCTCAGTGTTGCCCCACACCAATTCTCTATTTACTGATGCCCAACTCTCCCACTGATTATTGTGTTGGCCCAAACCTCCCATTTCGTGCTACACTGCACCAATTGTCATATTTATTGGTTGTCCCCCGTTGCTGGATGTCTTGAAACGTATAAAAGTGGATAAATCCCCAGGACCTGATCAGTTGTACTCGAGAACTCTGTGGGAACAGAGAGAAGTGATTGCTGGGCCTCTTGCTGAGATATTTGTATCATCGATAGTCACAGGTGAGGTGCCGGAAGACTGGAGGTTGGCAAACGTGGTGCCACT
>NW_025204493.1:0-1519 GCF_004010195.1 Chiloscyllium plagiosum | reverse complement strand
AGAGGGCATAGGTTTAGGGTGAGAGGGGAAAGATATAAAAGAGACCTAAGGGGTAACGTTTTCACTCAGAGGGTGGTACGTGTATGGAATGAGCTGCCGGAGGAATTGGTGGAGGCTGGTACAATTGCAACATTTAAAAGGCATCTGGGTGGGTATATGAACAGGAAGGAGCTGAGAATAGTTCACAGATCGGCGCAACATCGAGGGCCGAAGGGCCTGTTCTGCGCTGTATTGTTCTATGTTCTATAAGGGTTTAGAGGGATGTGGGCCAAGTGCTGGCAAATGGGACTAGATTAGGTTAGGATATCTGTCGGCATGGACGGGTTGGATCGAAGAGTCTGTTTCTATGCTGTACATGACTCTCTGACTGCATGGCTCTATTTCCACAAGACTTTAACATGTTATGTGGCACCTGTGGTATAATGTGGCGATGACCAGTGAGCTGAGCGCTGGCTCTCGGGTAGAGGGCTGCAATGGTGACCTGTCCCGCTCACTCGTTTTTGTTTTGCCTGACCTTGTTGTCTGACCCTGTGCACTTTCACCTCTGGGGTTGTCTCCCTACGCCAGGGTTCACTGGGCAGCGGTGTGGCACGGACATTGACGAGTGCTCCAGCTCACCTTGCGCCAACGGAGGGAGGTGTCTCGATGGCCCTGGGCACTACCACTGTGAGTGTCCCGAAGGTGAGTGCCGCTTGTCTGGTGAATGAGTGTGACCCATCGCCAATGACCTCTATCCACTGGGGTCAACCTGTGACTGGAGGGTATGGTAACCCTTTGGGGTTTCAGAGTCCAGTGTGACCTTGTTTTACCTATTCCTACATGAGCATCACTGGCTCGGCCTACGTTTCTTGCCCATGCCTATTTGCCCCTGAGGGCCACGTTGTTGTGGGTCTGGAGTCACATGTCACCTAGGCCAGGTAAGGGGGGTAGTCCTGCCCCTCCAAAGGGCATTGGTGAACCACGTTTGGGCTCTTAATGACGGTCGCCAATAGTGACAAACTAGACTGGCGTTTGGTTCCAGATTCAATTCAATTCAAATTCCACTGTGGGATTCGAACCCACGTTCCCCTGAACGTTACCTGGGTCACTCAGTTCAGGTGTTAGCTCTGGTACAGCCAATGCACAAGCATGATTGTGCCATAATCTGCAACCTCTCTTCCATAGAAAAATCCACCATCTCTGTTTTCCACCACCAATCACTGCTCATTTCTACGGCTCCCCTCTCACACTCCTCCCATTCTCCCTCTGCTCTCAGAGGGACGGGGCGACTGATTAATCTACCGATGGAGACAGAGGGAGGGAGGGAGGGATTAATTTCCCTCCAGGGGATGGATGGAGGGACAGATTGATAATGAGGGATGCAAGAGTGAGTGGTTTTGACTGCCTAATCAGTAATCGATCTTGCATCCTCTGTCTGTCCATCTCACTCTCTCTCCCCTCTCTGTCTCACTTTTTCTGTCACTCTCTCTCTTTCTGACTCTTTCCCTCTGTGTCTGTCTGACCCACTCTCACTCTCTCT
>NW_025204492.1:0-9501 GCF_004010195.1 Chiloscyllium plagiosum | reverse complement strand
CTTCCTTATTTTCTCTAACACTTTCCCTAGCACCTACCTCATGCTCACTCGTCTATAAATCTCTGGTCTACCTCTACCACCCTTGCAATAATGTGAAACCACATTAGCACTTCTTCAGTACTCTGGCAGATCCCCTTTGGTGAGATTCTGCTGAACAAATATTGTCAGGGCCTTTCCTCATTTGTCTCCCACAGCAGCATGAGTTACAACTCATCCAGAGCTCGGAATTGGTCAAATCCTATTCCCGACCAGACCATCAATTTCTGCTCACATCTTAAAAAATCTGCTCAAGAACTTCCGGTACACCTCCTTGCAATTTGTACCTGCAGTATCCTTCTCCCAAATATAACAGATGCAAAGCTTTCATATCACAATCTGTCAATGTTCCCCAGCTTCATACATAGATTGTCCATTTGATGTTTCTTCATGGGCCCGAAATGTTCGCTGGTTATTCTGTTCTGCTTGATGGCCTTGTAGAATATCTTGGGATTCACTCAAACCTTGCCTGTCTGCACTTCTTCATGTCCCTGCATTCGTCAGAGCCTCTGTGTGAATTATCTAAGTTTCACTCTAATCAACTCAATTCTTTGAAAAGCTGGACAACACAGGCCAGGTTTCCCCATCAGATAACCTTGCTATTTGAGGGATTAATCTGGAGAATTTCCACTGTAGGTCCTCTGTAGTCAATACATTCTTTCTTAGATTGGGACCCCGGGACAGTGGGGCGGCACAATGGCTCAGTGGTTATCACTGCTGCCTCTCAGTGCCAGGAACGCAGGTGTGATTCCAGCCTCGCGCGACCCTCGGTGTGGAGCTTGCACATTCTCCCAGTGTCTGCATGGGTTTCCTCCGGGTGCTTCGGTTTACTGCCAGAAGCCAAAAATGTGCAATTCAGGTGAATTAGCGTTGCTAAATTGCCCGTAATGTTAGGTGCATTTGTCAGAGTGAAATGGTCCTGGGTGTGTTACTCTTCACAGTGTCAGTGTGGGCCGAAGGGCACGTTTCCACACTGGAGGGGAATCTAATCTATTCAGACACCACCCAACACTGCAGATACATTCTCACCAACTCTCTATGTAACTGGCACAGGACATCTTTACTTGTATCTTCCAATTTCATTTACATTACTATAAACCTACCTTTTACTTTCCCTTTGCACATTTTCCTCCCTCTCTTTTTAACAATTCCTAATAGCTTAATGTGTGAATTTTTAAACAAACATCCTGCTGAATATCCAGCTATACCATATGCATTGGTATACAACTCTTTGTGCACACAAGAATAATCTTCAAACCATTTTTTAAAAAAAGCCACCTATGAATTTACTTTTAATGATGCATTTTCATATTCTTCAGTTTTGCCATTACTTTCTAAATATCTAATATCACGTTCTTTGTCTGGAGTCCAACAGACTTCTGACTGCCGAGGGCAAGTTAACCGGTCTGTCGTTTGCCATTCCCGTATTCATCCCATTTTGAACCGTCGGATAATGTTATAACCTTCCAGTTCTCCAGATCGGCTTCCTACCTTTGCAGAATGTACGAGAAATTAGCGGAGTGATTCCCAAAGCAATAAATATATCTGATGCTGCTTCCTCCAAAATTCTGGCGTGAAGTACATCTGGTTGGTCAGAGTTATCAATACCTAATCTAGATTTCTTTGTAAATACAACCTCATGACTGATATGAATGATTTTAGTCGTTAGTTAAACAAGTCCCATGGCTACTTGGTATTTCTGCGAGATTTTCTGGATGCTTCTCCATGAAGACAGACACAAAGTAATTGTTTCATGTCCTTGTCAGTTCTTTGTTATCCACAATAAATTATGCTATCCAGACATTCTCTGTTTGGCATGCGACCTTGCTTTTATTTCACTTTCATATATTGCTAGAAGCTTTTTGGTAGTCGATGTTTCTTACTAGTTTGCATTCTAGTTCCATATTTGAATATCTTCTCAGTGCCTTGATCCACCTTTGGTAGATCCTTCATTTCATTGAATCCACTGGCTTACCACATTTTTGTTCTAAGCCACTTACTTTGATCTAATGTGGACTCGAGCTTTTTCGTTAAGCATTACAGAATTACTTTGAACTGATTCAATTTTTAGCTTAATTTGTTCACCAAAATTTACTCACCTTTCATTTTTTGCACCTGGTATGTATATATGAACAATTTACGCATTATTGTGTTTCGATAACAAGAGTATTGAGTTTTAGAGCCGCGAGATTTTGCTGCAGCTCCACAAGTCCTTGTTGAGACCACACTTTGGATACTGTGTCCAGTTCTGGTCGCCCTATTATAGGAAAGATTCAGAGGCTTTGGCGAGGGTACAAAGAATGTTTACCAGGATGCTGCCTGGAATGGAGGGCTTGCCTTATGAAGTAAGGTTGAATAAGCTCAGACTTTTCTCTCTTGAGAGAAGAAGGAAGAGAGGAGAGCTGATCGAGGTGTACAAAACAAAAGAAATAAATAGAGTCAATAGCCAGAGACTTTCCCCAGGGCAGGATTGACTTGTACGAGAAGTCATGGTTTGAAGATATTGGGAGGAAGGTATAAAGGAGACATCAGAGGTAGGTTCTTTACACAGACAGTTGTGAATGAATGGAGTGCATTGCCAGCTGAGGTGTGGAAGCTAAGTCATTGGGGATATTTAAGCGATTGCTGCACATGCACATGGATAGCAGTGAGTTGAGGGTTGCGTAGGTTAAGTTAGTATATTTTACATTCGAATTAAGTCTCAGCTCAACATCTTGTGCCGAAGGACCTGTTCTGTGCTGTACTTTTCTATGTTTCTATGTTAAGCAACCGCTATTACCTGTCTTCCATAAATTTTCATCATGTATTTTCCAATTCATTGAAACTAACTTGCCCCTCATACGTTCATGGCTTGCATCACTCATTCTTATCACCGCGATTTCAAAAACACAACAATGCTTTGGATTCAGACGTCATTTTAATTCCAATATGACCACGACGCGCAAAATATCCCCTTTGAACAAGGTTTTCAATTAGTTCCTTTTGAATACATGACATCATTTCCTGACCAATTGATCTCTAGCTCGATGCTGAACATATTGTCACAACAAATCGTTTCGTGCCCACACATGATATCCGTTTTCCCAGTATTAACATTTACTTAGATATACCTGGGCACAGTTCATTATTACTGCGGTACCCACAAACGTGTATATCTATTTTTTTTTTGCCTTATAATATGCCAAGATTTGTGTTGCAGTTTGGTTTTGTTATATGTAAATTCCATCAATGTTAGCTTGTCCTTGATGTTACTGAGCTCCACTTCACGTGATAATGTGGTATCCAAGAAACGTGAGCTCGGGTGGGGAACATTTAGTGGAAGATGCAAGGTTGAGATCATCTCGCCACATCATATACGCTCTTCTCCTGTGCAATTGTGATATTTTCACCAGATCTCCCTTTACGCTGGTGAATTTGAGAAGGACAATGATCTTTCACCAATGCCGTGTATTCTTTCAGAGCACTGAGACTGTTCTAACCTAGATGGGCACCTTACAGCAGGCTGGCAAAATATTGCTGCCTCTGCACAGGGTATCAGTGAGATCACATTTGGAGCAGTGTGTACAAATTTACTCTCCTCACTGAAGAAAAGATATTCTAATATTGTTAGTAGCTCAGCGATGATTCCCTCAACTGATTCCTTTAATGAACGTGTTAGCATATATGGAAAGGATGATGAGGTTAATCCAGTACCCTTTGGATTATACAAGAATGAAAAATGATCTTGTTTTAACATACAACACTGGAAGCAGTCAAAACAGAAGCCAATAACAAAGCCAGTAGAGTAATTCATTCCACTTCTCCAGCCAGTAACACGGTAAAAGTATGTTCAGGCATTCGACCCTGTTAAGCCGGAACAGGGCAAGGCTATTCAACCCTGCCGCCTGATATGCAGTTACAATGGGAGGAAAACAACCCTCGAGCCTATAACACTGGACTGACAATAGGCCATGCACCACCAGTGCCCAGTGATTCGGCAACAGGATCAGAACATTCAGCCCACTCATATCTGTATCACAGAAACTAGAAGAGACCACAGAGAGACTGGAGATTGTTACTTTGGGATAAGAGGATACCATTTAGCCCATTGCAGCGGTAGCATGGGAAAAGGAGAAGGTCACAAACTATCAGACATTTCTATGAGAAAGGAGGAGGCAGTTCATTTGCTTGCTGTATGGGAATAGGAGAAGACCAATCACTCTCTCAATCCCATTTTAGGAATGCAGCAGAACACCGCTCAATATCTCCAGAGTATAATGTAGGAACACAGAGAGACCCTTCAGCTCAAGAAGTCCTACACAGCAACAGGAATGTTCGTAATCCCGGCAAGCCTGTTTACGAGCAATTGATGAGTTTAGGTAGAGGACTTATGAATCAGCAAAACACAGTGAATTAGAATAACTAGCTCATTTTCGGTTGGCAAAATGCAATTTCTGGGATGCCATGGATTTCAGTGCTCCGACCTCAACTTTTTGCAATCCCCATTAGTACTCGGTTGATGGGACAGAAATTACCATAACCAAATTTTCAGATGGCACTAACAACGGTGAGAAATTGCTTTACAGTGAAGATGTAAGAGATTTATAAACAGATATGGATAGGTTGAGTGAATGAGCCAACATTTAGCAAAGACAATTCATGTCAATTACTGTGAGGTTTTTCAATTAGGCCAGGGTAAGAGAAAAGAAAATTTTTGAAATGAAGGAAAGATTCAGAATGCTTACGGGCAGAGCGATCTTGGTGTCCTTGCGCATATCGCAGGTAACTCACATGCAGGTCAAGCAGGTAATTAAAAAGGCAATTGCAATTTCAGTGCAAATGTATGAAAGAATGGAGGCGAATTGTCGAGACTGTTACTGTATCTAAACAAGGCGTTTGTGAGACTGCTACTGGAGTACAGTGTGATGGCACTGACTTCAGGGGGGATATATTCACATATGAGGCAATTCAAATGAAGTTGACTCGAGTGATCCAAGAGATGGGAAATCTGTCTTATGGCAAAAGATTGAGTAGTTCAGGCCTGTACTCTCTGGAGATAAAGAGAATGAGAGGAGATCTCATTGAGGTATGTAAGATGTTAAATGCGATGGACAATGTAGACGTGGCATGGACATTTCTTCATGTGGGGCAATCTATCACAAGAGATCATAGTCTTCGGATAAGGCAGAGCAGATTTATAACAGGGGTGAGGAGAACGTACGTATCTACAAGTGTTGTGAACCTATGTAATTTGCTGCACCGGTGTGCAGTGGATGCTGGGACACTGCGTAGATAAAGAGATATGAAGACCGAGCAGGAAAGTGGAGCTGAAGCCGAGATGACATCAGCCATGACTGCACAATGGAGCAGACGAGAGGGGCTGAATAACAGACGGATGCTCCTTGTTCTCATTCAGCCCTTCAAATGTGCTACACAGCAACGGGGGAGGGCTGTTTAACAATAAGGAAGCAAACACTCGGGATAAACCAGTCTTGGTCAGTTTGACAGCACGTAACCAATGAGATCATAAAGTGAGCAGGGGTGGGTTATCAATTATTCTCAATCTATATCAATGACTTACAGGTGTGGAAATAATACACTGAAACCATATTTGGGGACGAGATGAAGGCAAACAAGCAACTAAATTATCAAGAGGAGCTGGAAAGTTTGCAAATAGGTAGAAACAAGTAAAGTAGATGGAGAATAGTTAGGCTGGTGGAATATAACATGATACATGCTCTATTTTCATTCAGGAGATATTCAAGGTACTATATTACTGAAATGAAAAGGTATTGAAAACGCAGTGATACAATGTATACTGGAGGATTCACTGCTCCCTGATGTTCGCCTTGGCCCCATTCCTCTCAGTACCCACGGGATGTTTTGATTTGGTTGATTGGCGGTGGGGTGTGGTGAGCGGGAGGGTGTTTTGAACTGTGTATCAGACTCGCCAATTTAAGTGCATTTAAATCGTCATTGGATAGGCATCTGGATGGGAAGTAAATAATGCAGGCTAGCTGAGTTTCAGGCTGGTTTCACAGTTTGGTACAACATCCAAGGTTGAAGGCCAGAACTTCTCAGGAATGTTCTAAAACATGGGGAACTGTGAACCTGTGACTTTGTTTTCTCTCAGGATGACGGAAAGCCGTGCATATTTTATATTTGCAAAGGGATTACAGGACTTAGTTATACAGTGTGTACTGGAGGGTTCACACTTTCCCGAAAACATCGAAAATATTGCTCCAATTCCCTGGTTTTCTGCTCCCTGATATTCCCAGTAGCCCCATTGCTCTCAGTATACACAAAATATTTTGATGAGTTTGATTAGCAGAGGGAAATGATAAGGGGTGCTTTGAACCGTGTAACAAGTGGCTGCCTTTATCCGAGATGCCATTCTTTATTTCCATGTGGAGATTCGAAGACGATGGGAATGGCTGACTGATTCTGAATGAAGAGGTTGAGTCCGCTGCCAGAAAAGTGGGTATTCACCGAAATGATGTACTGTGCACGGTCACACAGCAACATTAATGGAGTGAGCGTTCTACCGGCCCCTCTACCTCTCCCCATTGACATGCCAAGCCCGCAGAACGTTGTACACCATCGGGAATCCCACTAAACAGGGAAAACAACGATACATCCGGCAGCACCCTGTTGAAGGAGAAAATAATGCATTCACCTCATACACCATCTATATCCTCCATCAGTGGTAACATTAATTTCAACATACTGCTTGATGATGGATATTTCATCCATTCCTGCCTGGAAAATTCCGCAACACAGAGCTGAATGAAACTGTGAACATAACCGCCAGTGGCAGCATCGTCCTTCCGCTGATCTGAAGCTGGAGGACATGTTGAAGTAGGTGACACTGCTCTGTGACCAGGTCCTTGTTGAATTAGGGTCCCCTCACAGTCTAAGCCTAGGTTAAGTGTAGCTTGGGAAGCTGATGCTGGAAATACGGAGGTGGACGTGGCAGACACACGCACTCCATAGTTTCAGACCTTGCCTTCTCTGCAGCCTCTGCTAAATTTGCTGATCATGTTGCACACCCCGATGCTGTAACTACGGATCCCATGCTCCTTCCACAACTGTGTCACCGAATACTCAGGTCTCCCTGAATGTCTGAGGCAGCTGACATCGCAATCTCCGACAAATCATCTCGAAAATCTCCAATAACTTTCAATAACAGGAGTCAGTCAGAGGGTCATCAGCGACAACTGCTATGGACCAGGACAGACCCCCTGAAAATATTTTAAGAAAGGAAGCTGGACCGGAGCGTTTCCTTATTTTAAATGTAGATGTCAAGTGTGTGTTGCAGGTCATCCAGTACTGCGACTGGTCAAATCACTCGACGTTAATCAAAATATAATCTATTTAAACGCTCTAACTAAAATACTATCAAACAGAAGATCAATTTGGGACAATTTCTTTGTTGGAAGTCTTAGCTAACAATCGATGCAATACCATCTACTACTTAAGGGTTCCAATGAAGTAGCATCCCTTGAACAAAATCATTGTCAAAAAGGTAATTTCAAACACAGAATCTGACATGCAGTTGTCCAATCCAGAAGGAACTAACGTAAGGAATAATTCAGATAAAATAGGAAGTAGGGATCAAGAACTGAAACATCAAACCTTCTGGGAACCCAAACAGCTTCTGAATGCTGCACTCAAAAACAAAAACAGAAGACCTGGTCTGTAAGAACCTGCCGCTGCCCATCTATTGCTACCCACTTCATAGTAAAACATAAATGCCTCCGTTTTCAGGCGACAGTTCTGGATCCCTGCCTTTAACGCCTCTCCTCAAAATCAAAAGCGGGAGATAGCAATCTTTTTTTAAAAATGACAGTATCTTCAATCGCCCTCTTTATGAAAATGAACCATCAATATACAAAGATTGCTTCATTGTAAATAATTAATTTTTACTGTATTAGCAGACTACAACACATCTATGTGAAATTGACACTAACCATGCAAGCATTCATGCATATATTTTGTTTCACTCTGTGGAATCCTGCCAAAGAACACCGTTGTCTTTCTTCGCCCGAGTCGAGATAATGTGCTCGAATTTTCATTGTTCTGTCACCTACATAATGTACAAATATAATGATGGCCAAATGAACTTTGCTTTAAAAAAGCCTGGACTTCTTGCCTTACATTTCTCCAAAGAGTTTAACAGATTATGATCAGTAAAGAGATTAGTCTCAGACAGGTTATTGGGAAACTAAATGCTGAAATGTTGTAACGTCGACACCAAGATCAAGGTTTTCTTCTCAGTTGTGGAATATTTCTGTTGAAGACTTCAACGAACTTTCTATCCACACTTTACACAGCAGAGCAATTCTCATGTCTTCAATCGTCATACTGAATAACGCACCTTCTCATTTTTCAAAGATTAATATGTTCTGTATCACTTAACACTTTAACTTGTTTAGCTGCTACTCCCTTCGTCTTGCAGGTATATGTTTTAAGAAAATATTGAACATTCTTCTCAATCCCCAACAGAAGCCAAACTTTGATCTGTGTACAACATTTTAATTGTCAGTCATTTCAGCTTTTAACCTTGCCATTTTAACAGTCTGCTTTTCCAAATTTTTGAATTTGTCCAAAATAAGAATATCTTGAAGAGCGTCACAGGTTTGCTTTGTTCTTAATGTCCTTGTCTACCTATCAACTTTACTTCGTTTGATCCTTTCAAACGCTTTGTACATTTAGTCAGTATCCCTTCTTCGATTTCTCAAACGCTGTTTGTGGGCTTCTCACACCAACTCCTGTGCACTTCAAAAGAATTCCTTCACACGCTCAACGCTCCAGAAACCTCCTGTGGCAGTGATATAAATGTGTCACTTGTCTTCCTGATTTATTTGGTTAAGATAATCTACATGTACACTGGCCACTGTATTTGTTTCGACACATTCTGAAATGAAATTAATAAGGCTTCTACCTCCTTCTCATCACATTTTGACATTTCCTGTATAAATTTAAACGGGTCTCCATTCAGGCCTTTGGCTACGATGGGTTTGCTGATTTCACTGTCCTTCCATTTTAGCATACTTTCTACCTTCGTCTCTATCCTTCGAAATCCACTTTACTGTCCATTCACTATCTTGTAACTTTAAAGCCATCTCTTCTGCTTTTTTTTCTCTTTTTTTTCTGTCTTTCTTCTTCCTCTCCTTTTCTTTTAACTCTAATTTTAATCATATTTCAAACTGTTTCAATTGTTCTTCGTGGTCAAGTTGCTTCACCTGCAATTAAATTCCATTTTCAATGATTCCTATGGTGTTTCCACCAAAATTAAGATGCCGAGCGATTGCTGTAAGTCATTATTCATTTCTTACAAACAAACACAAACCCAACTTTACCTTGCCTGCCATTTACCTTTGCCTTACTCACCTTTTGTAAAACTCCTAAATTCATTTCTTCCACCTCCAGAAAATTTAGTGACTGGGAGAACGATTCTGAAACAAAGCAATGTTCAAACCAACC
>NW_025204491.1:7192-9501 GCF_004010195.1 Chiloscyllium plagiosum | reverse complement strand
TACTGTCCAATGAAGGAAAGCATGGCCGTATGCCTTGTTGACCACATTACTGAACAGCGTTGCCATTCTCAGGGAAAAATGGACCTGAACTCCCAGATTTCGCTGTATGTAAATTTTTCCCAGGACTTTTCCATTTACTGTAAAGTTCGCTCTCCAAAATATATCTCACAATTGCCAGGATTGAACTCATTTTCCCATTTTTCTGTCCATCTCTCCAATCTATCTATATTGTGCTGAATTCGCTGACATTCCCCCTCACTATCTGCGACTCCACCAATCTTAGTGTCATCTGCAAACTTGCTACTCAGGCACCTGATTATTTCCTCCAAATCATGTATATACATCACAGACAACAGTGTTCCAAGCACTGATCCCTGTGGTTGCAAGTCCCTTCCAATACTACACTTTGTCTCCTGTTGTCCAGCCAGTTCTCGATCCATCCACTTGGAACACGATGGATCACATGCGATTTCACGTTCCCCATCAGCCGACAATGGGGAACTTTATTAAGTGCCTTACTAAAGTCCACATTTCTGGCCTCTGCAGCCCTTCCTCTATCAATATAATTTGCCACCTCAACAAATAATTTTATTAGGTTTGTCAGACTTGACTTTCCCCGTACAAATCTATGCTGCCCATTACTGAATAGCTCATTTTCTTCCAAATGCAATAGTTTTGTCCCTCACTTTCGCTAAAATTGACGTCAGGCTCACTGGTCTCTCTGAATACCGCGAGCATAACTGCTTCTCTCTTAAACAAGGGGACAATATTAGCAATTTTCCTGTCACCTGGTCGCATCTGTGTTCAAGGATGCTGCAAGGATATATGTAAAAACACAGCTATTTCCTCTCTCTCTTACCTCACTGACCTGTGGCAGATCCCATCCTGACCTGGGGAATTGTATACTATACACCCAAAACCTCCTCCCTCCTGATGCCTGCATGATCTAGAGCACTCACAGATCGATCCCTAACCTCAAATTCCGTAATGTTCCTCTTCTCAGTGAATACCGATTAAAAGTTCTCGTTAAGGATCTCACCCATTTTCTCTGACTCCATGCATGCTTTTCCTGGTTTGGCCTTGAGTGGGTTAACCTTTTCTCTAGTTACCCTCTTGCTTCTTATAAATGAAAAAAATGCTTTGGGATTATCTTTAACCCTATTTCCAGAACATATCTCATGAATCATTTTAGCCCGCTTAATTTCTCATTTCTCAATGGTCCTACATTCCCGATATTCTTCCAAAGATTTGTTTGTCTTCTGTAGCCTTGACATTATGTACACGTCCGTTTCCTTTTAGTTAGAGTCACAATTTATCCTGTCATCCAAGGTTCCTAAATCTTGCCATTTCGATCGCTTATTTCCCAGGAACACACTTCTTCGAAACTCTAAGCAAGCTCTTTTATAAAGCCTCCCACGTGTATGAAAAAGCAATGTTTTCAGCAAATCACTCGATAAAGTAATAAAAAAAGAAATAGAATGTCGTTACCTGATCAGCTCAAAAGCTTTTTTTCATGAGAGGAGGAGGGCGGGTGGGAGACACGACACATGACGTACCTTGGGTTCAGCCGCTACCTAATAACACAATTTCACTTACCTCCCCAAGAGACCTCTGGTCCTCGCTCTCAACTCGAGACAAATGTAGGTTCCGAGGCCCGAGAAAAATATTTTAAAAATTTCACTCACCTTCTCATGAGCCCTCTCATCCTCGCTCGCACCTCTGGACAAATGGAGGCCCCGAAGTCACAGGTCTGTTTGTTAAACGGTTTCACTCAACTTCCAACTCTGGTCCCCGATCTCACCGCTCGACAAATGCAGGCTCCAATGCCCGAAGTCAGATTTTAAATATGTTTCACTAGCTTACCCAGCAGACCTCTGGTCCTCCTTCTCTCGCCTTGACATATGGAGGCTCCAAGGCCCGAGGTAACTTTTAAACGGTTTCAGTCACCTTCCCAGCAGCCCTCTGGTCCTCCGTCTCACCTCCCAACAAATGGAGGACCCGGCGCCCGAGTTTTTTAAAACGGTATCATTCACGTTCCCAACAGTCCTCCAGTCCTCACTTTCACCTCTTGACAAATACCGTGTTCGACGCCCGAGGTAAGCTTTTTATTTAGCATCACTCACCTTCCCAGCAGCCCTCTGATTGTTGCTCTCACCTCTCAACAAAATCATTCAAACAATTAATTTTGGAATGAGGAGACGTTTGAGCACGCACAGAATGGCGGACCGAAGGGGTTTACCACCGCAACAAGTGGTTGAGACCAAATTAAGATGTATTTGCAAGAAGGCAATCAAATTTTATCTGTGGGC
>NW_025204491.1:4619-6643 GCF_004010195.1 Chiloscyllium plagiosum | reverse complement strand
GTACTTTCAAATTAGAAATTTTTAAAATTTGACATTGACTGACTGCCGACAGATAGTGCTTGTTTGAACAGAATGTACCCCTCTCCAAATGTAAACGTGCAAGTGCAATTTTACCTTGGCTTATATATGCATGTGATTGAGTGTGAGTAAGAGAGAAACATTGAGTGTGGGGAGTGTGTGTGTGTTTATAAGTGACAGAGTCTGCTCATTAGAAAGCGTTCTGACCATCCAGCTAACTGACGAAGGAGCAGCAGTACTTCCAAATCAACCTGTTGGAATACAACCTGGTGTTGTCTGTTTATGACTTTTCCCCTGACATTGCGAAAGTAGTATTACTTCCCAGAACTTGGGAAGGGAATGGTTGAATATGGCCTCCAACATATCTCATCCACTTCCCACTCATCCGCTCAAACCCCAACACTCCAATGGCAACAAGGACAGAAACCCCCCGTCATCACTTTCCACACTACTAACCTCTGCATAATCCACATTATCCACCGACATTTCCGTCACCTACGAACAGACCCAACACCAGGAATATATTTCCCTCCCCACCCTTATCCACTTTCTGCAAAGAACGTTCTCTCCGTGACTACCTGGTCAGGTCCACGGCCCTCAACAACCTATCATACACTCCTGTCATCTTCCCAACCACCGCAGGAATTGAAAAACCTGCGCTCACACCTCCTCCCTCACCTCCATCCAAGGCCGCTAAGGAGACGTCCACATCCATCAGCACTTCACTTACACACCTACCAATTTCATTTATTGCATCTGTTGCACTTGATGCGATCTTCTTTACATTGGTGAGAGTGGACGCCTTCTCGCAGAGTGCTTGATGGAACATCTCCGAACACCCTGTGGCAAAACATTTCAACTCCCCCTCCCAATCTGCTGACGACATGTAGCTCCTGGGCCTACTCCACCGCCACTCACTCACCTTCAGACACCTGGAAGAAGAACGCCTCATCTTCTGCTCTGAACTCTTCAACCACAGGGCATAAGTGTGGATTTCACCAATTTCCTCATTTCCCGTCCCCCCACTTTACTCCAGTTCGAAGCTGACAGCTCAGCACCATCCTCATCACCTGTCCTACCTTGCAATCATCCTTTCCACCTATCCACTCCACCCTCATCACCGACCTATCACTTTCAACTACACCTCCACCCACATATTATATCCTTCCCTACGTTCGCCCCAGCACCACTTCCCTCCCATTTTCTCTCCACCACGGAGGCTCCCTGATTCATTCCTGATGAAAGGCTTTTGCCCGAAACGTCGATTTTCCTGCTCCTCGGATGCTGCCTGACCTGCTTTGCTTTCTCAGCACCACTCTCATCTTGACTCTGATCTCCAGCATCCGCAGACCTCACTTTCGCCTTAGAAAAAAGATCACGTCAGCCTCCGACGATTTCGGTTCGGTAAAAGTAACATTTGACATCAGAAGAAGATGTTCTCTGGCAATGGTTTTTCGAAAACGTTCAGTGAATTGTCTGAAACAGAGAAAATAACGGCTGTTCGAAATATATTAAAATAATTTCCATGATCAGCGCGGAGTAATCAGAGCAGGAAGTGCTTTGGGAAGCCAACAAAGATGAGATCAATTCCGTGGTGAAATAAAGATACAGACGGCAAGGGATTTGGCGAATGCAAATGTGTTCTAAACAGAGGGCAGCAGAGGTTAGAAAGCAGACTGCATGCTTGAGATACTTCATGATAGCCAATTCAAATCGACTCTGGTGCATCTGAACATGAACCAAAACTAGGGTCACCTCGAGGTGGAGGGGGTTATTTTTTTCGGTCAGGGATACTGGAATAGTTCTCCACCAGACGGATGGAAGATAGAGCAGGAGGAGAGGATGGAGATAGAGGGAAATGTTCGCTAATTCCTCAAGTGGACAACAGGATACTGTTCCCACTAATTTAACGAGACTTAAAAGAAAACGTACCGAGAGCATGATCGTCCTTTGGTGTCAATATAATAATCCGAATTGGCAAGCTTTTATCATTTCGTTACGTGCTT
>NW_025204491.1:0-3633 GCF_004010195.1 Chiloscyllium plagiosum | reverse complement strand
TTCCCTCCATTATTGATGGGAAATAACTTCAAAGGTGTCAATAACGTTGAACGGTTAGGAGTGGAAATAAGGTGTGTAAATTCCTTTGACTTCATTTCTCTGATGCATGGTTTCTGAAACTGGGTTAAAAATTCTTTGAATGGAACCGTTGACATTATCCCAAATTTTAGCTGAGTTTTCTTGTCCGTCACTTAAGTAATGTCCTTTTGCTGTCTGGATTCATTGCGCTGCACAGCATGGATACATACTCTTATGTCCAACTCGTACATGCCGAAGAAATATCTGAAATAAATCTATTTCCATTTGTCAACATTTACTCCATATCCCTCTGACCACTTCCTCTTCATATACCCATTCAAATTCCTTTTTAATGTTGCAAGTTAGCAGCCTTCATCACTTCTTCTGGCAGCTCATTCAATGCACCAGCACCCTCTGTAGGAAACGTTGCCACTTCGGTGCCTATTAACTCTTTCCCAACTCCCCTTAACTCTTAACTATCTGGTATTGGACTCCCCTAACACTAGAGAAAAGACCTTGGCTATTCATGCCTAACATACGTTTACAGCCATGGATCAAGTAACCCTGCTTGCTGAAAATAAATGCAACTTTAGGGGTTTCTACCAAAAGCCTAAACTCTTTCTCGATGGCAAAGCCCATTTAATTTTTTTCTTTTAAAGTTTGCAAATACTTTCATTTAACAGGGAGACAATAATTGCACGCATTTTTCTACAAGGGGCCTGACTAATGTTCTGTACATTACTGAAACGTGACCTGTTCCATTGATTGAACTGATCAGTAAAGGCAACCATACCAAAGGCATTCTTCACAATCCCATCCAACTGCGACAACAACTTCAAGGAAATCTGAAACTGCACTCCATCCTCTCTTTATTTGGCAATACGAATCAGTACATTCACCTTTCTGTGTTAGTCTTGCCCTGATTTGCCTTTTCAAAGTGCAGCATCTCACGTTTATCAAAATTAAAATCCACCTGCCAATACTCATGCACTGGCAGATTTGATCGAAATCCCGTTGTACTCTGAGGGAAACTTCCTTCCTGTCAGCTATAAATCCAATATTGGTGTCATCTGCAAGCTTAGTAATCATGTCTCGTATGTTCACATCCTAATTATTTATACACATGATGTAAAGCAGTGGGGCAGGCACTGATCCTTATGACATACCACTGTACCGAAAATCCGATTATTCAGATTTCTTTCCAACAATTGTCCACAACAGATGTTCGGCTCATTGGTATGTATTACCCTGGATTCTTCTTAGATTTAATAACACGTTCGGACAAAACATTTTCTGGTACACATTTTGCTGTGAAGAGTGACCTGGGTGTCCTTTTCCACGATCCATAGAAGGTGGGTCTGCAGGTTCAATCGGAGAAAGTGAGGACTGCAGATTCTGGAGATCAGAGTCGAGAACGTCGTACTATGAAAGCACAGCGTGTCAGGCAGCATCCTTGGAGAAGGAGAATCGACCATTCAGACATATGCTCTTGATCAAGTCATTCTTGACGAAGGGCTTATGCTCAAAGCGTCAATTCTCCTGCTTCTCGAATGCTGTATGTTCTGCTGTGCTTTTCCAGCACCACTGGAATACTGACTCTAATCTCCAGCATCTGCAGTACCCACTTCTGCCTGGATTGGGATTATGTTCATTGGGGTTTAGAACAGTGAGGTGGGCTCCTTAACAAACATTTAAAACAGTGAAGCCATTGTTTACATAGTATGGAAACAGAGAATATGTTTTTAATGGTGCATAAAAAATGGACAAGATGGCACAGCCTCAAAATAAGGGAACTAGATTTTGGACCGTATTGAGAAGGAACGTCGTCACCCAGAGGATTGTTAAACTGTGGAAATCCATGCACAATGATGTGGTTGAGGAATCCCATTGAAAGTTCTTTTTTTTTAAATGATAGGATAGTTTTTTTAACGTCAAGGATTTAAGGGTTATGGTGAGAGGGTGGTAACTGGTTCTGACACCCGATAAGAGCAGCCCTGATCTTGTTGAACTGCAGAATGGGCTCGAATGGCCAGATTGCCGACGCCTACTCCTATTTCTTATGTTGTTATTTTCTTATGTTCTGAACTATTTCCTCTCCGTTCAAGCCAATAACACTCCAGCAGCCCAGTCGATATTTGCGAAGTTAAAATTCCCTAAAATAACAAACAACACAATTCACAGATAACTGAGAAGTATTTAAAGAAAATTTGCAGAACTGCTGAATATTCTTCAGTGAATAACCACGATAGTAAACAGATAAACACTCACAAAAAACATGTAATCAATCAAGTAACGCCTCACGTTGGTATCGAAGTTGTTAATACCAATGAAACCAAATATTTGGAAATCACCAGTGGCTAAAGACACCCGTGCGGCCCTCATGGTCTGTGACTAAGAGATATCATGCAATCCTTCACTGTGGAAACAGGACATTTGGGGCGAAATGCCGTCACCGACTCTCTGAAGAGTAATCCATCCAGACACATTCTCCGCTACTGCTACTCTGCATTTACCCCTGACTAATGCACATAACCTACATACCCCTTGAACAATATGGACAATTTTGCAATGCAATTCACCTAAACCGCCTACATTTGGCTTCTGAGAGGAGCAATCAGAGGGAATCCACGCAGACACGTGGAGAATGTGCCATCTCCACACCTTCTGTTGGCCGAGGCTGGAATCGAAGCCAGGTCACTGGCGCTGTGAGGCAGCAGTTTGGGAAGAAGGTTGGAAAGCCAATATTCTGTCTTTATTCATCACAAGAGAATTTGTGCACCGGATCAAAGAAGTCTTGATGTTTCACTGGCAGTGAACAATGGTGAGACTGTGCCTTGAGTATTATGCAGTTATGGTAACCTTGGCAGGAAAGTATATACTTCCACCGAGGTTAACAGGACTGTTTCCCACGGTTATCTGGAATATCAGAGAATATTCGTCACTTGTGGGATGGGGTGATCTGCACAGGATGAAACACCCGATATATCCATATTCATTTAAGTACTGATCACACCTTCTTTTCATCATGTCTGGCTATGGCGACTTAGGACGTACCTTCCAGCTTGTGGACTACCGTGTCGATTCAAGACCTATTCTTTCTATTTCTTGCACAGAACTAAACACATGCGTTGCTTCAGCCTCTAGTTCCAGTCTCCTCTTACAGCCAGAATTTCCCTAATTGTATTATTCTGTTCTCAGTATACTCGTAAGTAACTCCCTTCATTCTGGGAGAGGGAATTATGGAGTGAAATGAGTTAAATGAATCGTTTCATGTAATCGGTCTCATGAATGTCAGTCTCCACGGACCGGAATTGTGCAACCGGAGTCTGCTCTTCTGGAATAATAAGGCCATCCTTCAATATGTTTGCGACACTGTCAGTGAGAGCAGCACACCCAACACGAACAGAGATGAGCAATGCAAGTACCTAGATCACTATTTGAACAAAATATCACAACGATGAAAAAATGAATTTAAATCTAACTACAGTCAACTGCATAGACCCAGCAATGGGCTGCGATCCAAGGACACTGAGTTGGAATAGTACAACAACAGCTTGGAATGGGGGAACAGCGACTTGGTATGGTGATGCAAAGACATGGAAAGTGAGAAACATA
>NW_025204490.1:1468-9498 GCF_004010195.1 Chiloscyllium plagiosum | reverse complement strand
CCTTCCCCTGACTTCGAGATCTCCTCTTCAAAAATTGCATTCGAATTTGTGAGACACGCTTTCCCACACAGAAAAACATGCTATTATGCCCATGCCTTTCGAAATGCATGTAAATCCTGCCTCTGAGAATCTTCTACAAACACTTACCCACACCTGAGATCAGACTCACCAGTCTGTAGTTCCATGGCTTTTCATTGCAGACATTTTTTATATATGATATAACAACATTAACTGTTTTCCAGTCTTTCAGCACCTCCCCAGTGGCTGTCAGTGGTACAAATTTAATTCGAAACAACTGCAGATTCTGCAAATCAGGCACAAAGTCAAAAGGTACTGCGAAAGCTCAGCAGGTTAGGCAGAATCTGTGCAGAAAAATCAGAGCTAAGTTTCAGGTCCAGTGATCCTTCCTCAGAACTCTGACATGAATATCTCAGCTAGTGACCCTCAGTTTCTTCCCCAGCTTTCTGCAAATGCTGGGATACACGTGAACAGATCCCGGGTATTTATCTGCGATTATGCATTTTAAGACCTTGAGCATTTCTTCTTCTGTAATGTGGTCACGTTTCAAAAATCACTTAATTTTATTTCCCTGAGTTCCCTCGCTTCCATGTCTTTCTCCACAATAAATACTGACGTGCTATATTCATGTGAAATCTCACCCTTGGAACAGTAACAGGCTGTAAGGCAGCGGCGGAGGGCTGCAATGTATTACAATTTAACATTTTTTTCTTTTTCTTCTGCTTTGTAACAAGATTCTGTACATGAGAGGCGAGTGTGTGGAATTTTGTACCTACGATTATGTCAGCTGTGCAGACATGCAAAATTTTAACTGTCCTCGTGTGAGTACATGTGACAATGGCACTAACAAACCTAATTCATCTCCCGTGAAACTACATATACATGGCTGTTTGATGTAAAGGGGACCCTTTTCTTTCTCTAGATTCTCGTCTACCTTTAATACACTTCCTTAATCGCTTTCCATTTCTCTTAACTTTATCAGCTACAGCTATCTCATGCTTCCTTTTTGCCCTTCTGATTTCCCTGGTAAGTGTTCTACTACACCCCGTACTCTAAAGGGATTCATGATCCCAGCTGCCTATTCCCAATATACACCTTATTCCTTTCCCATGACTGGACCATTAATGTACCCTGTCATGTCTTGTTCGCTACTATTCACACTGATAGGATCATGCTGTCTCTGAGCTCTCACAATCTCGCTTTTGAAAGACTCCCACTTGCAATATGTACTTTTATCTAAGAACAGCTTCCCCCGAATCATCTTTTGAAAGTTCTTGCCCAATATGTGTGTTTCTGTGTGTGTTTCTGTGTGTGTGTGTGTGTGTGTGTGTGTGTGTGTGTGTGTGTGTGTGTGTGTGTGTGTGTGCATCTGTTTGTGGACGTGCGCATGTGAATGTTTGTGAATCCATTGAAATAGGAATCACAATGTCCCTTCTCTCTCTCTGTCAAACCACTTGTGTTTCAAGTGATGTATTACCACCCTCTGCTGGCCGCCGCAGGCCATTTCAGAAGCAGCAGAGCTTTGTTGGGAAAAGGCACCAAATACAGTGACTCTCTCAGATTTGAATTAAATTCGCTACATTTTCACGTGCACACGAACGAAAGCAATGACATTTCAGTAATTTCTTCGCTTATGACACCACCTCAGGTGCAAGAAATCTCGGTACACATTCTTCAGTATTTGGTGCAGAAGAATAATAAGGTAAAAAGAACGGATTCGAATTACTGACCCTTATCCCCGAGTGTGTGCCAGCAACGAGTTTCTCCACCGCACTGGAACTCGTATCCAGAACACACCAGGCCCAGTGTCTAAACCGCACCAGGCCCACTGCCCAGGACGCAGAAGCCCAGTCTCCAAAATACACAAAGCCCAGTCTCCAGGCCGCACTGCGCATTAAATCGCGAGGCCTTGACTCCCTCAGCAAGCCTCTGTTCTGGGACTCACCTTCACCATTACAATTGGAGTCACTTAAAAAAAGTAAAAGTTTGTGAAGAAAAAATACACCAGAAAGCAGAATAAAAATGAGAGACACAAAGTGGGTGGAAGCAGATGAATTCCTACACTGCCGCCATCCTTCATATTTCACGCTGTTTCCTTTCATAATTCACGCTGTTTCCATCTTCCACATTTAACTTGAAGACTAAGAGCAGTTTTCTCCGATTCCTTGCAATGCTGTCCCTGAAATATGAATACAGGGACATGAACGTGACTATTAATATCCTGTATGCTGCTATTGGCTGTATTTCAGGACGTTATAAACCATTCTCACTGCAAATTGGAAAAGTACATCAAAACACATTGAAAGTTAGATAAATTAATATTACCTTCATCTCAACCTCTTCCAAAGGTGCTTCTCTCAGAGTAGAAAGAAAGGATGGTCTCTAGGATAAAGGGCGTCCCCCTGGTACATAGTTCAAAACATGCTCCCCCTCACTACGTCACACCGCCAAGCAACTACATGATAATATTCATTGTGTAATGAGAACAATGCGACCACTGGAAACATTAGGGAGCAGACTATCAGGGAGATGGAGTAACACTTCCCATGTCTGAACTGGTCAGAGTGAACCCTCCAGTTATCACTGTGTCGCTGAGTCCTGCAATCTCTTTCTGTTTCAGCAGCATACTGCGTTTCATTCTTACTGAAAAGTTCAAAAGTTCACGTTTGAACACGTTATTTTCCAGCTGCCAAATTATTGTCCTATGCTTATCCAATCAGAGTGCCTCGACCACGTTTTGATAGCTTCAGTTCCTAACTATCTTAGTTGGAATACATCTTTTGCATTTATCTAAATCTTAAATATCGTTTGCAAATAGTTGAGGCCCAGCACTGGTCACTCTGTCATTGCAGTCATTGATTTGTGTAAAAATGATAAAAATCGATTTATCCCCAATTTATCCCTGTTTCAGGCTCAATGACCTGTTCTCCCCCATTCACATGTAGTTACTTTGGAATGCCGAATATTCCCTTTCATTCCCTGAGGAACAGCCGTGAGAGATAAAAGATATGTTCCAATTGCTGAGTAAAAGGCTCGAATGGTGAATGGCCTCATTCCGTTCCCATGTAAAATTCTTGATGGGCTGAATAGCCTGCTTCACTATATGCGCAGTTATGAATGTTGCTGAATATTTTGGAACAATCAGTGAACAGCCTACTTCTGACCTGTTGATGGAGGGAAGTGCATCGATGCTGCAGCTGCTGATGAACTAAATTAACTGATGGATTCCCAGTTTCCATTTGGTTAGACCTTCAGAAGAATGTCCTAGTTCACAGGAGGTAGTGCCACATAACACATTGGGCAGTATCTTCAGGATGAGACTGAGACATTCTCTCCATCCGGACTGTCTGCTCGGTATTCCTACAGAGGTTGTCAGAGACAGATCCACCTGTGCCAAGGTGTATGTTGAGAATGCTTCCTTCTTGTAGTTTCCCCCATCACTTCCCACAGACTGGCTGCTGTGTATTTGAGGCTTTTGCCTGCTCAGTCAGTGGTGGATCTGTGGAGACACGCTTTGTAATGGACATTGAAGTCCCACACCCTGAGTGTGTTCTGTTTCCTTGTCACCCTCAGTGCTTCCTCTGTGGAATTGAATTATCACCAAGGGGTGTTGTGGAAACCAGTAGATGCCGAACATCAGGAGATTTTCTGGACCTGTTACCATGAGATTTCCCGGGTTCTGGAATCAATGTTGAAGAATTGCAGGGTAATTCTTTTCCTGACTTTATCCCAGAGGATTTTCCCGCCACTGGTGGGTCTGCCCTGCCCGCGGGACAGGATATAGTCGGGATGGTGATGCAGCTTCATTCAATATTACCCATCAGGCATGCTTCTGTGAACATGGTAGAATGAGACTGTTTCCTAACCAGTGGTCGGAACACACAGCCCGTCTGGCAGAATTATACGAGCTGGAGAATCGATATTTCTGGCATAAGCCCTTTACCACGAATGAGGCTTGAGTGTCTTCTTTTTTGGGGTGTCGTCCTCGAGAAATAAATGGGAGGAGTGCTGTGGCTGGGGGCAAGGTAGCTGCGAATTCGATATGAAGATGGATCTGAGGGAGTAGTTGATAGTTTAGAAAATATCGTAGAGTGGATACATGGTAAAGACGATGGACTTGTCAAGAGAGCGGTGCCGCGTTGGAGACTTAAGACTCGGATAATGCTGGGGGAGGCTAAATGAGGAAACTCGTGAAATCCACATTAATACCGTGGGATTGCAGGATAGAGTGGATACATGGTAAAGACGATGGACTTGTCAAGAGAGCGGTGCTGCGTTGGAGACTTAAGACTCGGATAATGCTGGGGGAGGCTAAATGAGAAAACTCGTGAAATCCACATTAATACCGTGGGATTGCAGGATCCAATGATTGAAGTTGAGAAGTTCTTCCTCCAGTCATCGGGTGGTTCGGGTTTGGTGATGGATGAAGACCACGACCTGCATATCCTTGGTGGATTGGGAGACGGTGTTGAAATTTTCACCCACGGGGCTCGGTGGGTGCGGGTGTCCCAAAGACGTGCTCTGAAATGATCCACAAGCTGGTGCCCTGGCTCCCCAACGTAGAGGTAATGACACTGTGTGAAATGGATACAGTAGATAACATGTGTGGAAGTGCATGTAAATTTGTGACGTATGTGGAAGGGTTCTTTGGGGCACTGGACTGAGTTAATGGGTCTTGTTGTCTGCAGTGGAAGTGATGGAGGATGATGCGAAGGATACGGAGTGAGGTGGGTTTGCAGGTAAGGACCAGGAACATTCTGTCCTTATTGCAATTGGGGGGCGGGGTTCGAGGGCGGAGGTGCGCAAAATGGATGAGAGGCGCTGGAGGGCATCATCGACCATGTGGGAGGTGAAATTGCGGTATTGGACGAAGGAGGACATCTGGGATATTTTAAGGTGGAATTGGTCATCCTGGGAGCAGGTGGGGCCGTTGTGGAGGAATTGGGATTAACGGATGTCGTATTTTCCAGCAAGTATGTGGGAGGATGTGTCGTCGAGTTAGCTATAGGAGTCGGTGAGGTTGTCGTAGATGTCCGTTTTGAGACAATCGCAAGAGATGGAGATGCAGATTTCGAGGAAGGGCAGGGAGGTGTCCGGGATGGTACAGGTTAACTTGAGTTTGAGATGGAACGTGTTGGTGCAGTTGATGAACTCGACAACCTTCTCGTGGGAGAAGGAATTGGCGCCGATAAATTCATCAAAGTAGCGGGAAGAAAGGTGGGGAATGTTGCCAGTGTAACTGCGTAGTTTCCCCGCAGCATTCTGCACAAAACATTCTGTCTGTAACTGGAATTCCATAGAAAATACTCTAACCATCATTCTCTGTTACATTCTACACCCGACATTAGTTGGGAACGGCCGGACGTCAGTGAATTGAAAGAAATGATCAGATCCCAAGTGAAGAGGCCCAGTTGCAGGGTGAGGGAGACACTGTTACGGAGTCCCCACAGGCAGTTAAAATGGTGAATACATTTTCCCGCCGTTTACACTTGTTCAGTTAGCATGATCGATCACAATTGAGTCTAAAAGTCAGAAATTTCCAAACTCCATTTGTCTTCAGGGAACTGGGAGAGAATCCTTCACGAAAGCAAGGTTTCACCCTCCGTCTGAGAATATGGAAAAAAGTGACCTCTGTCTGCTCTCCAACGACCGAGTATGTGGGAGTTTCCTCGAAATCATCTGTTTCTTTGGATGTGTCTCAGTATGTTTGGGGAGGGAATGTTTCTTGTGGATTATGATACATTTCTGTCAGAAATTCAGATTTTCAAATTTGTCATTTCAGCTCCAACTGTTTTAATAAATCCCAGAGTACAGTGACACATTTGAAAATCTCTATCTGTCTTCAATCAAACAAGTCACTTTTCCTCCATGTTGATGTACAATGTGTTTTTTTTACCTTCCTCACAGCTAACGTAGTGACGACCTACGTCCTGCTTTATAAAGATTATGGATTGTCCCCATGTGTCAGACGTTATCTGGCGGTCATGGCAGTGGCGGATCTACTGGTCATTATCCTCGACCTGATATTGAGACACATTCCCATTGTTTATCGGGAACAGTTTTATTTCATGTGGGACATCTCCGTGTGTAATATCCACGCCGTCCTGCTTTATGCAGCCACTGACAGTTCTGTCTGGTTCACCGTCAGTTTCACCTTTGATCGATTTGCGGCCATTTGTTGCCAGAATCTGAAAAGTAAATATTGCAGTGAGAAAACGGCGGCTGTTGTTCTGGCAACAGTGACTATGCTGAGCTGTTTAAAAAAATATTTTCTGGTTTTTTATGTTCTGGGTAAATATCGGCTGGCGAACCAGTCCTGGTTTTGTGAAGTACCAGACGGTGTTCATTTCTCCCCTTTCTGCGTGGCAATCGAGTTCCTCCACCACATTCTAACCCCAGCTCTCCCATTTCTCCTGATCCTGCTGCTCAATGTTTTCACCGTCAGACACATTTTAGTGAGCAGCATAGCCCGCAGGAGACTCCAGGCTCACACGAGTGGGGGACCCTCGGTTTGACACAGAAATGAGCAATCGCAAAAGATCTATCATTTTACTGTTTGTGATCTCGGGCAATTTCATCCTGTTATGGTCAATATTAATGATATTTGCCATATCGTACCGGATGGATGTGATTGGGCGTCGACGTGTGTCTTTACATACCTGTGTGAAGGAACTTGGCTTCATGCTGCAGCTCCTCAGTTGCTGCACAAACACCGCAATTTATGCTGTGACACAGACAAAGTTCAGACAGCAGCTGAAGGAAGTGCTGAAATATCCCTTCACCCAAATATATCAATCAATCAAATTCACTTATTAATCAATCCATCCGGGAGTCTCTCATTGTAGTTGATTTTTTCAGCGATGAAGCAGCCTGTCGCTTTCGTATCAGCCTGTGGGTAGCGCTGGTTTGTCCAACCTTATCCAACAGGCGGGTTACAAGGACATTTCAACGATTCTATCAACTCTGGTGCCAGTATGTAAAGACACCATCCCACTGACTGTGTCGATCACTTCAAATTATAAACACTAAAATGTGCATTAAAATTACCGAGCAGAAGAGTGAATGATATTGTTGGATGTCATTGTTTTGAAGAAGCTGAGCTGGACAGAGACAGAGTCAGCCACAAGTCTTGGTCATTAGGGAAGGGGAGGGGACCGGGGTATGAGCTCAGGAGTTCGATTATAATTGCTCTGTCATTGCTTTCACCTCTAGGTCCCCCACACCGACCTGGTCTTCGGCATAGTTCATCCCTCTACCCCGTTGCCGCTATCTCCAGTCAACCTCATCTGTATCTCGCTTTCTCTATCACTGGCTCCCTCTCGAATCCTTCATTTACAAACAGTCCCAAATTTACCTACCCCGTTACTTCATCTCATTTTCCTCCCTCACTTCCTCTTTGCACAAACCCTTTCTCTCCACTCTCACTTTCACTTCCGTCTCTTGCCAGCCCACTTTTTGTCTCGCTCTCTCTTACCTCCACGGTTTCTCCACCCTTGTCCACTCTACTCTCTCTCCAGCAACTTCTCTCTAACTCTGACTAACCCTTAATATTTCTCCCCCATTTTCTCACTACTCCCAGTCAGAGAGAAACGGAGTGAGGGCGGGGAGAATGCGAGAGTCAGAGGGAGACGGTGAGAAGAAGTCACATAGTGGGAGATGGAGAGAGAGGGCGCAGAGTGTCCGGAGAGAGCGGGTATGTGAGAGAGAGGGAGAGAGGCAGCGATGCAGCGAGAAGCGAGGAACGAAGAGGAAAAGAGGCCGAAAACAGGCGGGAGGGTGGCGAGAGGGCAGAGAAGGAGAGAAAGGGAGGGGTGAGCAAGAGAGGAAGGAGACAGCGCGAGGGGAGGCGATAAAGAAAGGGTGGGAGGGTGTAGGAAGAGAGTGAGAGCTGGATCGAGAGAGAGAGATGGAAGTGGGAGAAAATGGGAAGGCAGGAGGGAGAGACAGTGGGCAGGGAGGGAAGGATAGAGAGAACGGGAAAGAAGGGGAAGAGAATGAGAAGGGGATGAAGA
>NW_025204490.1:0-981 GCF_004010195.1 Chiloscyllium plagiosum | reverse complement strand
GGAGAGATAATGGGAGACACAGAATGTGAGAGCGTGGGGGAGATGGTGAGGGAGACAGAGGGGATTGGAAGAAAGAGGGATAGGAGTGAGAGAGTGAGGGTGGACAGTGATAGTGAGAGAGGAAGAGCAGATAGAGAGAGACTGAGAAATGGCATGAGGAAGGAGGGAGTGAGTGCGGTACAGGGCGAGTGGAGGGGGAGAGATTGTGGGAAGCGGAGAGGGATAGAAAAGGAAATGGGGAGCGGGGAAAATGGAAGAGAATGGGGAGGGAAGAGAGGTAGTGGGCAGAGACAGAAAGAGATATTGTGGGAGAGAAAGACAGCGCCTGGGGAGAGACAGACAGGAGAATTAGAGAGAGACGGAGGTGGAGGAAGCAAAGAGAGAGAGATGGGAATGCAAGAGAGTGATTGGGGATACGGAGAAAGAGGGACGGGCGAGAGATAAAGTGAGCGAAAGAGGCGAGAGAAAGATGGGAGAAGGGAGAGAGTGGAGAGTAGGAGGGATCAGTGATTAGTTTAGATTTCTTACAGTGTAAAAATAGCCCCTTCGGCCTAACATGTTCATACCGACTCTCTGACTAATGAAGCTAACACTACGGGCAATATAGAACGGCAAATCCACGCGATCTGCAAATCTTTGGACTCTGAGAGGAAAACAGTGGATCCGGAGAAAACCCAAGCAGACATGGAGAGAATATGCAAACTCCATACCGAGGCTGGAATTCAACCTGGAGCCCTGGTGATGTAAGGCAGAAGTGCTAACTACTGAGCCCCCGTGCCACCCACTTGACTGAATCTGAAAAACGCACGAGTGAGATTTGAAAACACGACCTCTGGTTTTATAAGTAACAACGTTCACAGTAATCTCAGCTGGTGGAGGATTTAAACCCGAGGTTAGAACTATTCTGCATTGCAAACTAGCTGCGCAACCAACTGAGCCAAACTGACAGAGAGAATTGGAGCGGTGCTGGAAACGCACAGC
>NW_025204489.1:6456-9497 GCF_004010195.1 Chiloscyllium plagiosum | reverse complement strand
ATTTCTGTACACACAACACTCTCTGTGTGAAACTTTTATCTTCAGGTCCTTTCTAAATCATTCGCCCTCTCGCCTTCAACCTATGCTCTCTTGTTCTGGACCCCCCTATCCTGGGATCAGAACGTGGTTATTCTGAATATCCATACCCCTGATGATTTTATACACCTCTACAATGTCACCCCTCAGCCTCTGACACTCCAAGGGGAAACACCTCAACCTAATCACCCTCTCCCCGAAGCTCAAACCTCCAGTCCTCGGTCATCTGTGTAAATCTTTTCTGCAGACAACCGAGTTGTACGCAATATTCTTAAAGTGGCCTTACCAACATCCTGGGAGAGTTGGATTTGGCTGAATTCCCTTTGCTTTAGGCAGTGAGGAGATTCCAGTGAATTCTGGTCAGGTATCACCCAAAGGGTAGCACGGTGGTTAGCACTGCTGCCTCACAGCACCAGGGAATTGGGTTTGATTCCAGCCTTGGTTGACTGTCGATGTGGAGTTTGCACATTCGCCCCTTGTCTGTGTGAACTTCTAATGGGTGATCCAGTTTCCTACCACAAACTGTGTAGGTTCGGTAGATTGGTCATGCTAAATTATCTGTAGTGTTCAGGGATATCTAGGTTACGTACATTCGTCAGAGGTAAGTATAGGGAAATGGATTGGGAAGGTGGATATGGACTTGTTGGCCCGAAAGGCCTGTTTCCACACTGCAGGGATTCCATAAAAATAAGAATGGTAACGATGACTTTAGAGGTTCTTTTAGCTCGCACAGATTGCTGTGATGAGGAACAATGAAGGAGTGGGAGTGCAAGAGGCCGTTCGTTCTCAGGCAGATTACACTTTCTCCCTCTCTGAGCTGAATCACAAAGGAATGTCATCCTCTCCCAAACTGTACCATGTGAGGTCTCCTTGTACATTGTCTAAACTATGTCCCCATCACATTCCCTGTTCCATGTAGGTGCACCATTGCTGCTGTCATACATACACAGAGCCATACCTTGAGCAGAAAATGGTCTCGGTCAATTTGACATATGTTTACATGTCTCTGCGTCATTAAAAAAAAGTTTAATTTATTCAGAATACCTGTGTTAAAATGAACGCATTTTTTAAACAAATACAGAAATTGCTGGAAAAGCTCCTTTTACATGCTATATTTGTACCAGCCTCCACCACTTCCTTTGGCAGCTCATTCCATACGCACACCACCCTCTGTGTGAAAAGGTGCCCTTTAGGCCTCATCAAAACCTTTCCCCTCTCACTTTCAAACAATGCCCTCTCGTATTGGACGCCCCTAACCTGGGGAAGACCCCTGACTACTCAACCTATCCATGGCCATTTTGATTTTATAAACCTTTCCTGCTTCAAAATATGACTCCAATCAACACGAATGGCTATACTTTCAGTCATCCTGGGCCTAAATTCTGAAATGCAATACTGACACCTCTTCCTTCTCCATCAAGTCACAATTCTAAATCCATTTTAATCAGTTTGTTCAGATGTATTATGAGACACTTCTGTGGGATTTGCACCTAGACCTTTGTGCCCGGAGGTAGGGACACTAGCACCACTCGGCAATACCCATAAAGCTGTAACATTATTCTCCTGTGTGTTTGTTCATCAGCCTGTTCTGACATGCTGTGACATACCTCTGCATGCCATCGAAATTAACTATGACCATCTTTAATCGCTATTATCTGTAGTCTGCAATATTAGGGAAAGAAATCTTGCAGACTCACTCTGCCCAATGAAGGGTCTCAAATAGATATTTATTACTGAACACCAGAGACGAAGGAAGTGCTTAATTTCTGGTCCCAAAACACCGATCACTCTTAACTAACTCTAACGTGCGACTGCCTTCTTCCTAAAACAATGAAATGATACCAGGCCGGTTATTACTGTCCAGCCTCTCCTCCTCACTGACTGTGTCTTCAATCTGTCCCACCTCCCCCTATCCACACAAGGCAACCTAAGCTCGGGGTCTTTGTGAAAATCAAGGCCGGAGTGTGCAGGCCTCCTGGAGAGGGGGATGAGCATTTTAAAACTGAAGGGGGTGGGTGAGGTGGCAATAATATCACACACAGGACTGAGGGGTGGCAGATGGAGTTTAGTTTGGATTAATGCGAGGTATTGGATTTGGTAAATCAAACAAGAGTAGGACCTATACATTGAAAGGCAGGGCCTTTGGCAGTGTTGTAGGACAGAGACCTAGGCCGTCAGGTATAATTCTTTAAAATTTGGATCTCATACCGATAGTGTGGTTAAGAAGGTGTTTAGCACACTTGTCTTCATTGGTCAGACCTTTGAGTATCGGAATTGGGACGTCATGTTGTGTTTGTACAGGACATTGGTGAGACCGCTTCTGGAATACTGTGTCCAGCCTGGTCATCCTGCCCGCTCATTCCATAGGCACACCACCGTCTGGGTGCAAAAGTTGCCCTTAGGTCACTTCTAAATGTTTCCCCTCTCACCTTAAACCTATGTCCTCTAGTTTTGGTCTCCCAGTACCCTTCGAAAACACCTTGACTATTCACTTTGATATTACTGACATGATATAATTAAGCTGGAGAGTGTTGAGAACAGATTAACTTGGATGTTTCTGGGAATGAAGGGAGTGAGCTATAAGGAGAGGCTGGTAGGCTGGGATGTTTTTCACTGGAGAGTATGAGATTAAGGGGTACCTTTACAGGGGTTTATAAAATCATGAGGGGTACAGATAAGCTGAAGGGCTGATGTCTTTTCCCTCAAGGTGGGGATTCAAAACTGAGGGATATTTTAAGGTGCGAGGAAAAAGATTTACATAAGTCATGAGAGGTAATTATTTGAGATAGAATCTGGCTTGTGTATGGAATGAACTTCCAGAGGAAGTGGTAAAAGCAGGGACAGTTACAACGTTTAAAGGACATTTAGATCAATCCATGGATAAGACATCAGTTTGGATGGTGCTGTGAGCAGCTGCCCTCTCCCTCCCCCTCTCTGAATGAATCCCTATTGGTTTTCACCCTCCGCAAATGCCTGTGCAGTGGCGTGTGGAGGCCAGCAGAGGG
>NW_025204489.1:0-3824 GCF_004010195.1 Chiloscyllium plagiosum | reverse complement strand
TGACCCTACACCCAGATACAAAGCTGCAGAACAAATACTCATCTAAAACTCTGCATCATCTGAACTCCCACCAATATCATGTTCACCTACAATTCCTGGAAACACTTACGTTACAGGATGCTGTTAAAATGTTTTCATTTCTGCATTCTGAAACCTGGGAACACATCCTTCCATAACACTGTCTTTCATTCTCCCCCTCTCTGTCTATTTCCCATACCCCTCCCATTTGTTATTGTTTAAACTGATTCCCCCTCCATCTCTGTATCTCTGTGGCAGTGTTGTTCACACTCACAGCACCCACTTGTCAGGGCACAATGGAGATATGGAGTTGTAAATGGATGTGAGCTGCACATCCTGTCCTTTCCAGCCTGGGATGCAAGTTTCCCCACGCTGGGCAGTGATCTAACACAATGTTACAGATCAATGCACTGGGGTGGTGTACACTGTCCTACATGCTGGGAGGGTAACTGCTCCTAGTTTACAGATCAGTGCACTGGGGTGAGGTACATAGACCTACATGTTGGGAGGGTAACTGCTCCTGGTTTACAAATTAATTCACGGGTGGCCAATGCACAGGTCACTGTGCTGGTCAGACTATCTGGTTGAGGTTTATAGATAATGCCCTGCTGTGGTCTGCACTTCTCCCGCTGCTGGACAGATATCTAGTCCGGGTTTATAGATCAATGCACTGCTGTGGTCTGCACTTCTCCCGCTGTTGGACAGATATCTAGTCCGGGGTTATAGATCAATGCACTGCTGTGGTCTGCACAGCTCCCCGTGTTGGACAGATACCTAATCTGGGTTTATAGATCAATGCACTGCTGTGGTCTGCACTTCTCACCGCGCTGGACAGATAAGTGGTCTGGGATTATAGATCAATGCCCTGATCTGATCAGTGCAGAGCTCCACTCTGGACAGATTACTGGGTTGTACTGAGCAGGACACTGGCCTGGTCTGGACAGTATTACACGGTGAACAGATATCTCCTCTGGGTTGATGTTGTCTGGGCTGGTTCTGTGAGGTGGATTGAGAATGTGGTATATCTAACCCTTTCAGCTGATCTGGCGATGCCTTTAGTTCCCATTCCTGTGATTGGACTCTCTGTCTCTCACCCCATTAATGTTACAGTGTTCCCAGGCACAGGACATCATGTTGGTGGGTTGGGTAGGGGGAAAGGTGATGGACAGTTCAAGGAATTCCCTGGAACGTTCTGCCCCCAACATTCTGTAACTGACATTCCCCAGAATGTTCTGTCTCCAACATTCTATAACTGCCATTCCCTGGAACGTTCTGTCCCGGACATTCTATAACTGACATTCCCCGGAACGTTCCGTCCCTGACATTCTATAACTGACATTCCCTGGAACGTTCTGTCCCTGACATTCTGTAACTGAAACTACCCGGAACATTCTGTCCCTGATATTCTATAAGTGACATTCCCCGGAACGTTCTGTCCCTGACGTTGTTTGTGAACGGCCGGACGTCAGTGAATTGAACATATGATAAGATCCCAAGGGAAGAGATCCCGTTCCTGGGAGAAGGAGACACTGTTCCGAAGGCCCTGCAGGCAGTTAAAGGGGAGAATACGTTTTCCCTGCGTTTACATTTCTCCATGTCACAGGATCGACCACAATTTAGACCAAAATACAGAAATTATCAAACTCCGTTTGTCTTCAGAAAAACTGGGAGAGAATCCTTCAGGACAGCAACGTTTCCACCCTCCGTATTAGGAACTGGGAAGGAGTGACCTGTGCCTGCTCTCGAGTGATCGACGGTGTGGTAATGTTCCAGAAACCATCTGTCCTTATGGATGTGTCTCTGTGTGTTTGAGAGGGAGGGTTTCTTGTGGCTTATGTCACATTTTTGTCAGTAATTCCGACCTTCCCATTTGTTATTCCAACTCCAATTATTTTAATAAATCCCGAATACAAGGACACATTTGAAAATCTCACTGGGTCCCTGATCAAACGGGTCCCTTTGTCTCCAGGCTGATGGATAATGGGTTTGTCTTCCTTCCTCACAGTTAACGTAGTGACCATATACGTCCTGCTTTATAAAGATTGTGGATTGTCTCCATGTGTCAGACGTTACCTGGGGGCCATGGCAGCGGCGGATCTCCTGGTCATTATCCTCGACTTGATCCTGAGACACATTCCCATTGTTTATCGGCCACAGTTTTATTTGCTGGTGTACTCAATCCGCGTGTGTAATATCCACGCCGTTCTGCTTTATGCAGCCACTGACTGCTCTGTCTGGTTCACTGTCACTTTCACCTTTGATCGGTTTGTGGCCATTTGTTGCCAGAAGCTGAAAAGTAAATATTGCAGTGAGAAAACTGCGGCTGTGGTTCTGGGAGCAGTGACTGTCTGAGCTGTTTAAAGAACATTTCCTGGTATTTTATGCTCACGGCTCGGTATTGGCTGTGGAACTACCCCTGGTTTTGTGATGTAACAGTCGCTGTTCGTTACTCCAGTGTCTGGGTCACAATCGAGTTCCTCCACTACATTCTAACGCCAGGTGTCCCATTTCTCCTGATTCTGCTGCTCAATGTTCTCACCGTCAGACACATTTTAGTGACCAGCAGAGCCCGCAGGAGACTCCGCGCTCACACCAAAGTGGACGCTCAGTCTGACACTGAAATGAGTAACCGAAAAAAATCCATCATTTTACTGTTTGTGATCTCGGCAAATTTCATCCTGAATTGGTCAACGTTCATGCTGTATTCTATATGGAGACGGATTTGGTTGATTGTGGATACCCCTGTGTATCTCCATGGCTTTGTGCAGGAATTGGGCTTCATGCTGCAGCTCCTCAGTTGCTGCACAAACACCGCAATTTATGCCGTGACCCAGACAAAGTTCAGGCAGCAGCTGAAGAATGTTCTGAAATATCCTTTCACCCAAATCCATCCATCCATCAAATTCCCTCATTAATCACATCATCAAGGAGTTTCTCATTTCAGTTTAGTGTTACAGCGATGGATCAGCCTGTCGCTATGGTAACAGACTGAGGGTAGCGCTGGTTTGTCCATCCTTATCCACCAGGGGGGTTACAGGGACACATTTCAATGTTTCTCACAACTCAAGAGACAGCGAGAAAAGGCACCATCCCACTGACTGTATCCATCACTTTCATTTGTAAACAATGCAAAAATGTTCATTAAAGCGTGCCAAGCAGCAAAGTGACCGATGTTGTTGTGTGTCTTTGTGTTGGAGAAGCTGAGCTGGAGACGGACAGACTCAGCCCCAAGTCCTGGTCCTCAGGGAAGGGGAGGGCACCGCGCACTGAGCTCAAGAGCTGGGATGAACTCCCTCTGTCCTTACATTCACCGCTGGGTCTCCCACTCCAACTTGGCTCTCAGCAGAATTCACCTTGCTTACTTTGTCACTCTCCCTCCAAATATCCCTCCCACTCTCACACTGCACTGCTATTTCTCTCTCCTTTTCACATTTACACACTCAATTCCACTGTCGTTGCCTTCCCCAATCTCATTCATTCTCTCTTCATCTTGCGATCATAACCTCCCAATGTTACTGTCTTCCTCGAATCCTTCGGTGCTGGGGAAACAGACAGAAGAGGGTTGTCGATCTTCAGGCCGATGTTCGGGAACAGAGATTGGGATGACATATCAGACCATTGCCAGGGCAACAGTATGGAGCTTGGGCCAAACGCCATTGCTTGGGGACATAGTGGGTGTGAGAACATGAGCCGTTTCTAGGGGTTAATAGGTGGAGTGGCACCGTAGGCTGTGGCTGAGACTGGTACAACAGGATATCACAAACGAAAACATTGTATGGGACGCACTGTCTGTTACTCAGGGAATA
>NW_025204488.1:8198-9494 GCF_004010195.1 Chiloscyllium plagiosum | reverse complement strand
TCAATTTACACACTGCTCCTCCCTGTCCTCACCACTCATCCTTGCGTATTGATTATGTCAAACATTGGTAACCTTTGAAAAATTCAGAAAATAGCACAGTATGGAGGAGATCACTCTGTCCACTGTCTGTGTTGGTAAAGATGTGACGTTGTTTTTTAAAACCCTAGTTCTGTCTCCCCGGACAGTGTAGGACTTTAAGTGCAGATCCAGACACGTTATTAAAACGATTTGAGAGTTTCTGCCTCTACTCCGCTTCCATGTGTGACACCCAGATCCCGACCATACTCTGGGTGAAATAACAACTTTCTTCACCACTTCTCAGATATTTCAACAAATTACATTAAATATTCGCCGCTCGTAACTGAGCTCTTCAACAGGAACAAGGTGTTCTCTCCCTTTCTAACCAGGCTCCTGACAATTTGTGCACCCCAATCAAATCTCCTGACAGCATCCACCATTTCAATTTTTCCTCATAACTGCACTTCCACTGTCACAGGATAACGAATCTCCTCTGTACCCTCTCCAGTCCAAATCCATCCTTCCATGTGATGAGGTGACCAGAACTGTACACAGTGCCCAAGCTGTGACTGAACTCATTGTTTATACAGTTCCTGCATAAGCTTGCTGCTTTGAAGTTCCGTATTTTGTCTGATAGAGGAAATAATGCCATTTGCTATATTAACAAGATTATTAATGTTTCCAGCTTCCTTCTGCCCACACTGACTATACTGTCATTTATTGTACATATCTCTCCTTGCACTTCTCAGGGTTGTTTGCTCCATTCACCTGGATCCTATAGTTTCTGTTTTTAAACTGTCTGCCATGGAATCTCTCGTCAAATCCGAGTAAGTCACATGTAGTTACAGGTTACTGCCTCAGACCGACACAGTTAGATTAATTACACACGATCTTCCTTGAACAAATCCAGACTGACCATCCTGGAGTCCCAGGGACTTCTTCAGTGACCGTTTATCCACTGTCTCAGAATTCCAGCTGCGACCTATTCAGTCATTCCCTTGCTCCACATTAAACAAAGCTGCGGTGTTAGCCATTCTCCAGTCCTCCGGCACCATCCCTGCATCCAGTGAGGATTGGATAATGTGGGTAACTATAAGGCAGGGGATTTTCCCCGGTTCCTTTTAACAGTCTAAAACATTGTGTTACCCCTATTTTAAGGATTTGAATCTCCTGTAAAATTCTCCGCTCCAAGTTTGTTGCTCCCAACATTTCACACTGCATCCCTATTTTAGTTCAGACAGACAGAGGCCTAAGCCACCTAATGATTTGGTCAAGTCT
>NW_025204488.1:0-8069 GCF_004010195.1 Chiloscyllium plagiosum | reverse complement strand
GCCTGGACATGGCAGAGGGGGTAAAACTGGGGTTTCATTTTGATACCAAGCCGCTGAGGTTCTGGTGGATGGCACGGTGCAAGAGAGGGACATTATCTTCCTCCAGGACTGGCAAGGAAGGCCATGATACTACACCCTGCCAGCTTGGTTGGAGGTTGATCCATGTGTCAGTGAGGTGAATGCCAAGCAGTGTCGGAAGGAGGTCAGTGACCATCTCCACGTCATGGTAAGTGCCACCATCTGCACTTTGTGACCTCGCCCACACTGTCTCTCTGTTACTGCACCCACCTCCCACAAAGGCTCATGTTCTCCCACTGTCACTGAATGCAGCACCTTCTCTCGGTCTGTACCAACTGTTACAAGCAATTCCACTTCCCTGGAAGGAGCCACCCCACACGAGAGCAGAAAGAGCCAAGAGGAATAGGAGGTTCCCCAACATTAAGCTCCTCACACCATCACAGGGGAAGGATCCTGACCCTAACAACCATGAAAGGCTGACTGACCGTGTCCAAGCTCCCGGACTGAGATCTGAGACACCTCTTGTCTCACTGCACTGGGCACCATGACTGACTGTGGACAATAATATCAAGCTTCCTGGGTTTGTGTCTGTGCTTAACACCAAAACAATGCAGCAGGCGGGTGAGCCTGGTAGCTCTGGCTAAGGGGAAACACTGCTGAGGGCAGGGTAAGGCAAGGCAATAATTCTGTGAGTATTCAAGTCAGTTCAAAGTGAGTGTGTACAAACACCGAGTGAGCAGCCCAGAGGGACAGTCCATGAACTGGGTGGGTGTTCCTGAGCACAGTATCCTTGCAGCAGCATTGAGTGTGTACAAACACGGAGTGAGCAGGCCCAGAGGGACAGTCCACGAGCTGCGTGTGTGTCCCTGAGCACAGTGTCCTTGCAGGAGTATTGCAAGGAGAGTTGTCAGTGCACCCTGAGCTGCAGCATTGAAGTACAGAAGCATACTGTCAGTGTGTCGGAAATGTGCTGGGATGGCATGGTGAGGCTGGCATGTGTCAGATGCCTGCATTGGTGGGTGTGGAGTACATGCAGCTTCTGTCTGTGCAGTGTCCGCTGAGATGTTGGTGTCCAAGATAGAAGGCCGTCGGAGCGAGGGGCGAGATGAAATCACCAGTTACCAGCTCGGACTTTCACGTCCAATTCTCCATATTGATTTTCTCTGCTGTGGGTGGGAGGGTATGAAGCTGCAAGTTTTTGAGAGATCCATTGAATGTGGCTGTTGATCATCAGTCATCATTCAGTCAACATCTTGCAATTCCCGCACAAATCTTGTTTTAAAGAACAGTCCAGCACAGGAACAGGCCCTTCATCCCAGCAAGCTCGCACTGACACATGATGCCATTCTAAAGTTAAAGTAAAAGTTTTTGCTCTGATAACTTCTATGTCTTTCTATTCCTTACTTAGTAATACTTGTGCCAACATGCCTCTTAAACCTTGCTATATTGGCTTCTTCCCCTCTATCAGTGCATTCCAGGCACTTTCACATTCTGTCTGGAACAGCGAAAAAAAACCTTACCTATCACATCCCCTGAACTTTCTCCCTTTTACCTAAAACCGAACTGTCCTTCTATCTATGCCTCTGATAATTTTGTAAATATCTATCAGGTAGCCCCATAGCCAATGATGCCCAGCTGCACACAAACCATGTTTGTTCAATATCTCCTTCTGGCTAATACCCTCCAAACCATACAAGATCCTGGTAAAACTTTTCCATACCGTCTCCAACCCTTCCATATCGTTTTGCTGGTGTGGCAACCAGTACTGCATACAATATTCAAAATGTACCTCGAACTAAGTTTCCCTATAACTGCAATATGACCTGCTAATGTTCATACTGCATGCTGCGGTGTAAGTCTGCAAGTTTGCCGTCAGTCTTCTTGATCACCCTATCCACCCATGTTGCCACTTTCAGGGAACTGAGGAGCTGTACACCTAGATCACTTCGGATGTTGATGCGGCCAGTAATTTTTCCATCCACTTTATACTTCTCTCCTGCATTAAACCTTCTAAAACGCATCACGTCGCAACTGCCCAGATAAAATTACATCCGTGTTTTCTCTGTCCAAGTCTGCAGCTGACCTAAATCCTGCTGTATTCTCTGGCAATCATCCTCATAATTTGCAACTCCACCATCACTACTGTCTTCTATGACCAAGCAGTTCTCTGTCCATCTTACTAACTGACCGCTGATCCCATTTCACTTCATCTTCTGTCTGAGCCTGCCATAAGGAACCATATCAAAGGCCTTGCTAAGGTCCAAACTGCCAACATCGAGCCCCATGCCCTCATCAATCAATTTTGTATTTTCCTCAAAATAATTCATCACGTTTGTGAGACAGGATATTCCCCACACAACTGTGTTGCCCGTTGCTTGTAAGTCCATACTAGAATACTGTTGGAGTTGCACTCATTCAGACAAGTGACTATTCCATCATATTCCTGAATTGAACTTTGGAGTTTAGATTAGATTCCCTACATTGTGGAAACAGGTCCATCAGCCGAACCAATCCACACCAATCATCAGAAGAACAACCCAACCAGATCCATTCGCCTGCCCTACATTTAACCCTGACTAATTGCCCTAACACTGTGGGCAATTTAGTATGGCCAATTCGGCTGACCTGCACATCTTTAGACGGTGGGCGAAAACCGGAGCACCTGGAGCAAACGCACGCAGACGCTTGGAGAATGTGCAAACTCCACACAGACACCCAAGGCCGGAGTTGAACCTAGAACTTTGGTGCTGTGAGGCAGCAGTACTAAGCACTGAGCTCTTGATGGTTACTGAAGAGTGGGAGGTATGTTGGGCCGTGATGGTTACTGTACAGTGGGAGGTATGTTGGGCCGTGAGGGTTACAATACAGTGGGAGGTATGTTGGGCCGTGATGGTTACTGTACAGTGGGAGGTATGTCGGGCTGTGATGGTTACGGTACAGTGGGAGCTATGTCGAGCCATGATAGTGACTGTACAGTGGGAGGTATGCTGGGCCGTGTGACAGTGACTGTACAGTAGGAGGTATGTCGAGCTGTGATGGTTACTCTACAGTTGGAGGGATGTTAGGCAGTGATGGTTAGTGTACAGTGGGAGGTATGTCAGGCCATAATGGTTACTGTACAGTGGGAGGTATGTCAGAATGTGATGGTTACTGTACAGTGGGAGGTATGTCGAGCCATGACAGTGACTGTACAGTGGGAGGTATGTCGGGCCGTGATGGTTACTGTACAGTGAGAGGTATGTCAGGCTGTGATGGTTACTGTACAGTGGGACGTATGTCAGGCCGTGACGGTTACTGTACAGTGGGAGGTATGTTGGGTCGTGAGGGTTACAATACAGTGGGAGGTATGTCGGGCCGGTTTGGTTACTGTACAGTGGAGGGTATGTCAGACCATAATGGTTACTGTACAGTGGGAGGTATGTCAGGCCGTGATGGTTACTGTACAGTGGTTGGTATGTGGAGCCATGACAGTGACTGTACAGTCGGAGGTATGTTGGGCCGTGATGGTGAATGTACAGTGGGAGGTATGTCGAGCTGTGACAGTTACTGTACAGTGGGAGGTTTGTCGGGCCGTGATGGTTACTGTACAGTGGGCGATATGTCGGCCGTGATGGTTACTGTACAGTGGGAGGTATGTCGAGCCATGACAGTGACTGTACAGTGGGAGGTATGATGGGCCGTGATGGTTACTGTACAGTGGGGTGTATGTCGGGCCGTGATGGTTACTGTACAGTGGGAGGTATGTCGGGCCATGACTGTGACTGTACAGTGTGAGGTATGTTGGGCCGTGTGACAGTGACTGTACAATAGGAGATATTTCGAGCTGTGATGGTTACTCTACAGTGGGAGGTATGTCGAGCTGTGACTGTTACTTTACAGTGGGAGGTATGTCGGGCCATGATGGTTACTGTACAGTGGGAGGTATGTCGAGCTGTAACTGTTACTGTACAGTGGGAGGTGTGTTGGGCCGTGATGGTTACTCTACAGTGGGAGGTATGTCGGGCCATGATGGTTATGTACAGTGGAAGGTATGTCGGGCTGTGATGTTTACTGTACAGTGGGAGGTATGTTGGGTCGTGATGGTTACTGTACAGTGGGAGGTATGTCAGGACGTGATGGTTACTGTACAGTGGGAAGTACGTCGAGTCATGACTGTGACTGTACAGTGGGAGGTATGTTGGGCCGTGTGACAGTGACTGTACAGTAGGAGGAATGTCGAGCTGTAATGGTTAATCTACAGTGGGAGGTATGTCGGACCGTGATGGTTACTGTACAGTAGGAGGTATGTCAGGCCATAACGTTTACTGTACTGTGGGGTTGGAGGTATGTCGGGCTGTGATGGTTACAGTACTGTGGGCGGTATGTCAGGCTGTGATGGTTACTGTACAGTGGGGGGTAAGTCGGGCCGTGATGGTTACTATACAGTGGGAGGTATGTCGGGCCGTGATGGTTAATCTACAGTGGGAGGTATGTCGGACCGTGATGGTTACTGTACAGTTGGAGGTATGTCAGGCCATAACGTTTACTGTACAGTGGGAGGTGTGTCAGGCCGTGATGGTTACTGTACAGTGGGAGGTATGTCGGGCCGTGATGGATACTGTACAGTGGGGGGTATGTCGGGCCGTGATGGTTACTGTACAAGGGGGAGTATGTCGGGCCGTGATGCTTACTCTACAGTGGGAGGTATGTCGGACCGTGATGGTTACTGTACAGTTGGAGGTATGTCAGGCCATAATGTTTACTGTACAGTGTGAGGTATGTCAGGCCGTGATGGTTACTGTACTGTGGGAGGTAGGTCCGGCTGTGATGGTTACAGTACTGTGGGAAGTATGTCGGGCCGTGATGGATACTGTACAGTGGGGCGGTATGTCGGGCCCTGATGGTTACTGTACAAGGGGGGGTAAGTCGGGCCATGATGCTTACTCTACAGTGGGAGGTATGTCGGGCCGTGATGGTTACTGTACAGTGGGTGATATGTCGGGCCGTGATGGTTACTGTACAGTGGGAGGTATGTCTCTCCCTGACGGTTACTGTACAGTTTGAGGTATGTCGGTCCATGATGGTTACTGTACAGTGGGAGGTATGTCGGGGTCTGATGGTTACTGTACAGTGGGAGGCATGTCGGGCCGTGATGGTTACTGTACAGTGGGCGGTATTTTTTTAGATGGCCGTGATGGTTACTGTACAGTGGGCGGTATGTCGGGCCGTGATGGTTACTGTACAGTGGGCGGTATGTCGGGCCGTGATGGTTACTGTACAGTGGGCGGTATGTCGGGCCGTGATGGTTACTGTACAGTGGGCGGTATGTCGGGCCGTGATGGTTACTGTACAGTGGGCGGTATGTCGGGCCGTGATGGTTACTGTACAGTGGGCGGTATGTCGGGCCGTGATGGTTACTGTACTGTGGGAGATATGTCGTGCTGTGATGGTTACTGTACTGTGGGAGGTATGTCGGGCTGTGATGGTTACTGTACAGTGGGCGGTATGTCGGGCCGTGATGGTTACTGTACTGTGGGAGATATGTCGTGCTGTGATGGTTACTGTACTGTGGGAGGTATGTCGGGCTGTGATGGTTACTGTACAGTGGGCGGTATATCGGGCCGTGATGGTTACTGTACTGTGGGAGATGTGGCGTGTTGGGCTGGTTACTGTACTGTGGGAGGTATGTCGGACCCTGATGGTTACTGTACAGTGGGCAGTATGTCGGGCCGTGATGGTTACTGTACTGTGGGAGGTATGTCGGGCCGTGATGGTTACTGTACTGTGGGAGGTATGTCGGGCTGTGATGTTTACTGTACAGTGGGAGGTATGTCGGTCCGTGATGGTTACTGTACTGTGGGAGGTATGCCGGGCCGTGATGGTTACTGTACCGTGGGAGGTATGTCGGGCCGTGATGGTTACTGTACAGTGGGCGGTATGTCGGCCGTGATGGTTACTGTACTGTGGGAGGTATGTCGGGCTGTGATGGTTACTGTACTGTGGGAGGTATGTCGGGCCGTGATGGTTACTGTACAGTGGGCGGTATGTCGGGCCGTGATGGTTACTGTACAGTGAGAGGTATGTCGGGCTGTGATGGTTACTGTACAGTGGGAGGTATGTCGGGCTGTGATGATTACTGTACTGTGGGAGGTATATCGGGCCGTGATGGTTCCTGTACAGTGGGAGGTATATCGGGCCGTGATGCTTACTCTACAGTGGAATGGATGTCGGGCCGTGATGGTTACTGTACTGTGGGAGGTATGTCGGGCCGTGACGGTTACTGTACAGTGGGCGGTATGTCGGGCCGTGATTCTTACTGTACTGTGGGAGGTATGCCGGACCGTGATGGTTACTGTACAGTGGGCGGTATGTCGGGCCGTGATGGTTACTGTACAGTGGGCGGTATGTCGGGCCGTGATGGTTACCGTACAGTGGGAGGTATGTCTCTCCGTGAGGGTTACTGTACAGTTTGAGATATGTCGGGCGTGATGGTTACTGTGCAGTGGGAGGTATGTCGGGTCGTGACGGTTACTGTACAGTGGGAGGTATGTCGGGCCGTGACGGTTACTGTACAATGGGAGCTATGTCTGGCTGTGATGGTTACTGTACAGTGGGAGCTATGTCTGGCTCTCATGATTACTGTCCAGTGGGAGCTATGTCTGGCTGTGATGGTTACTGTTCAGTGGGAACTATGTCTGGCTGTGATGGTTACTGTACAGTGGGCGGTATGTCGGGTCGTGATGGCTACTGTACAGTGAGAGGTATGTCGGGCCGTGACGGTTACTGTACAGTGGGAGGTATGTCGAGCTGTGATGGTTACTGTACTGTGGGAGGTATGTCGGGCCGTGACGGTTACTGTACAGTGGGAGGTATGTCTCTCCGTGATGGTTACTGTACAGTTTGAGGTATGTCGGGCCGTGATGGTTATTGTGCAGTGCGGGGTATGTCGGGCGTGATGGTTACTGTGCAGTGGGAGGTATGTCGGGTCGTGACAGTTACTGTACAGTGGGAGGTATGTCGGGCCGTGACGGTTACTGTACAGTGGGAGCTATGTCTGGCTGTGATGATTACTGTACAGTGGGAGCTATGTCTGGCTGTGATGGTTACTGTACAGTTGGAGCTATGTCTGGCTGTGATGGTTACTGTACAGTGGGCGGTATGTCGGGCCGTGAGGGTTACTGTACAGTGGGAGGTATGTCGGGTCGTGATGGTTACTGTCCAGTGGGAGGTATGTCAGGCCGTGATGGTTACTGTACAGTGGGGGGGTATGTCGGGCTGTGATGGTTACTGTCCAGTGGGAGGTATGTCTGGCTGTGACAGTTACTGTACAGTTGGAGGTATGTCGGGGTGTAATGGATACTGTACTGTGGGAGGTATGCTGGGCCGTGATGTTTACTGTACAGTGGGAGTTATGTCGGGCCGTGGTGGTTACTGTACTGTGGGAGGTATGTCTTGCTGTGATGGTTACGGTACAGTGGGAGAGTTGTCGGGCCATGGTGGTTACTGTATAGTGGGATTTATGTCTGTCCAGGAAGTTGCAGACTGTATGAGTTGTACAGAATATGATTGTGCTGCTGCCGATGGGCCATTATACCTCATGGATGCATCGTCATTGGTTGCTTAACCTGTTTAAAGTCTGTACCATTCAGTCGATATCACAGTGTGGAGGGTCTGCAAAATGTGAAGTTAGCCCTTGTTCCCCATTAGGACTGTGCAGTGACCATTCTTACCGATATATGAAATGGAGGAGTGTATCTGCAGCAGGCAGATCGGTGATGATGTCATCAATTTTTGGTTTCCCTTTTATTGGTTCCCCATAACCTGCCGCAGAGCAGTCTCGCCGCCACAGGATCCAACATCAATGCTGAGCACTATGATTATTTTAGATTTCCTACACTGTAGAAACAGACCCTTTTGCCCAACCATTCCACGCCAACCCCCTCCAAAGAGCAACCCACTCCCATGGCCAATTCACCTGATCTGCATTTCTTTGGACTGTGGGAGGAAAGCCATGCAGACATGGGGTGAATGTGCAAATTCCCAAGGCTGGAATCAAACCTGGGTCTCTGGTG
>NW_025204487.1:0-9494 GCF_004010195.1 Chiloscyllium plagiosum | reverse complement strand
CGGTGATGGAGTGAGTGTGAGGTTGTAAGAGTGACGGTGATGGAGTGAGTGTGAAGGGGTCGGGGTGACATTGATGGAGTGTGAGGGTTTACGTGTGACGTGGATGGAGTGAGTATGAGTTGGTCAGGGTGACATTGATGGAGTGTGTGTTAGGCTTTAAGTGTACATCCCCGTTCAACACCGGCATCTCCAAATCACGACTGAGCAAACAGGCTCAATTAACCAGTTCCACACATCACTTTTCATATAACTACTGAGTTTGGGTGGAATGGATGAGGGTTGCTGAGGGATTGACCATAAATCTTTAAATCTTTTTTTAAACTTGGAAATGAGAGTTTTAACAGAACACTGCAGGGCTCTTTCTATGCTTCACTCTGTTTATGAAAGAGACAGTTATAAAATAACAGATCGGTTGCATAAATAAAACACGGGTGGGCAAGTTTCTAGATTCCTTATTGACCAGTGTGAGGCTACTCCTGGTTTTAAGTGCCCTGCTACCAAATCATTTCATAACCTTGAGACAGAGCACTGAGACTGCTGCTCAGCAACAGGCCAAAGCAATTCTGTCGCTATGGACCTCTTACAGAGGGATAAGAGAAGGCCATTCAGCCCATATGAGCCTGTTGCTACTTGAAAAGGTGGAAATCTAGAACATTGGCACATTTTGCCAACAAGGAGAAATTGAGGACTGCAGATGCTGGAGATCAGAGATGAAGAATGTGTTGCTGGAAAAGCGCAGCAGATCAGGCAGCATCCAAGGAGCAGGAGAATCAACGTTTCGTGCTTTTCTAGCAATACATTTTTCACCACATTTTGCCAACAGAAGCATTCAAAACAAAGAGATGTGTCGCTGAACCTGTATGAGGTATTGGTAAAAACAATGACTGCAGATGCTGGAAACCAGATTCTGGACCAGTGGTGCTGGAAGAGCACAGGAATTCAGGCAGCATCCGAGGACAGGCAAAATCGACGTTTCGGGCAAAAGCCCTTCATCAGGAATAAAGGCAGAGAGCCTGAAGCGTGGAGAGATAAGCTAGAGGAGGGTGGCCCTCCTCTAGCTTATCTCTCCACGCTTCAGGCTCTCTGCCTTTATTCCTGATGAAGGGCTTTTGCCCGAAACGTCGATTTTGCCTGTCCTCGGATGCTGCCTGAATTCCTGTGCTCTTCCAGCACCACTGATCCTATATGAGGTGTTACTGAGTAGGCACCGGGAATACATTGTGTTGGTTGTGTTACTGTAACTGAGAAGGGATGGACCTCCATCAGATTCAGTTTAATGGCTGATCGTAATCCATGGGTTGCTGCCTCATTTAATGTCTCGGGTCTGTTACACAAGGACAGGAGGAGGCCATTCAGCCTTTCCAGTCTATTACAGAGGGCCACGAGGAGCCAATTCAGCCTCTCGAGCCTGTTACAGAGGGGCAGGAAGTGTTTATTTAACTTTCAAGTCTGTTACGCAAAATATTAACTTTCTGTTCCGCATAAATATTAGTTTTAAATTAGTTGTGGAATAGGAAAGACCTGATGTAAACATTAAAGTTCTAACTTTGAACAAGGCCAATTTTGAAAGTGTTAGGCGAGCCCTGTGAAAGGCTAATTTGAATACCCTATTCACAGGTAAAGGGATGTTTGGAAAATGCAAGGCCATCAAAACCTCATTTCAGAGAGTCCAGAGCCAACGAGTTCCTATTAGTGAGAGGGGCAAGGCTGGTGGGTGCAGGGAGTGCTGGATGACTAGATATATTGATGCTCTGGTCAAGGTAAGGAAGGAGGCATATGTCAGGTAAACAGAGCTAAGATCAAGTAAATCCAGAGAGGTGTATCAGGGCAGCGAGTACATAGTCAATGCGGAAATCGGGCCATAAAAATGTAGACATGAGATGGCTTTAACAATAGGGTTAACGAGGCATTAAAGAAATTCTACAAATACTTTAATGGCAAAAGTTTAACGAGGGAGAGAACAGGGCCCCTTAAAGGTCAGTAAGGTTGCCTATGTGTGGAACCGCACGAGATTGGAAGGATACGAAACAAAACTTTCTCCTCAGTATTTAATAAGGAGGAGGTTACAAGATCGAGAGAATGAATAAATATATAGTGATACATTGAAAAGTGTCTATATTACAAGGAGGTGTTTGACATTTTAAAACACATAAAGGTGAACAAATCCCTGGGACCTGATCAGTTGTATCCCAAATGTTTGTGGGAAGCCAGGAAGGAGATTGGTCAGCATTTTGATGATGTATTTGATTTCCACAGGTGATGTGTCAAAAGACTGGAGGGCTGCTGACATAGTGTCATTATTTAAGAAATTAAGGGAAAAAAACACAGGTAACCATAGATTGGTGATCCTGACGTCAATGTTGACGAAATTGTTGGAGGGGATTTTGTGGGAAAGGATGTGTATGCACTTGAAAAGACAAGGACTGAATAGGTCTTTGTACATTGGAGATCACGTCTCACTGACTCGGTGTAATCTTTTGAGGAAGTGATGAAGATGATTAATGAAGGCAGGGAAGTGGATGTTGTCTTTATGGAATTCAGTAAGAAAATCAAACTGTTCCACATGGTAAACTGGTTAACAAGGTTAGACTGCCTGGAATCCAGGGAGAGATCGCCATTTAGATCCAAAATTTTCTTGACTATTGGAGACAGGCCGTGAGAGTGGACATTTGTTCATTAAACTTGGAGATTTGTGACCAGTGGCGTGCCGCAAAGATCAATAGTGGGTCCACTGCCTTTTGTCACTTATACAAATCATTTGCATTTGAGTATATGAAGTATGGTCAGTAAGTTTGTAGATAATAACAAATTTCGTCGACCGTGAAGAATGATCTCTCAGACTGTAATGGGACCTCGCTTAGGTGAGCCGAGGAGTGGCAGATAGAGTATATTTTAGTTTCATGTGAGGTGTTGCATTTTGGCAAGACAAATCAAGGCAAGACATGATAGAACTCAATAGAAATTATCGAATCCCTACAGTTAGGAAACAGGCCTTTCGGCCCATGGAGGCTACACCGACCCTCTAAACAGTATCCCACTGGACAAACTCCTACCCTATCCCTCTGAGCCTGCATTTCCCATGGATAATCCACCTCCCCTACACAACCCTGGGTACGGTGCGCAATTTAGCATGGCCAATTTACCCTTACCTTGTACTGTCGGAGTAAAACATAGCACCCGGAGGAAACTCACGCAGACACGGGGAGAATGTAAAAAATCCACACAGCGAGTCATTCAAGGATGGAATTAAACCCAGATCGTTGCCCTGTGAGGCAGCAAAGCGAGCCTCGTGGTGCAGGTTCTCCGTTCCTTGAAAGTGCCGTCACAGGTAGACAGCGCAGTGAAGAAGGCACTTAGTGATTTTCCCTTTACTGGTGCGTGCTTTGAGTCGAAACATTTGCATGATAAAATCTATACAGGCCATTGGTGTGGCCACTTTTGTAATATTGCATTTAATTCTGGTCTCCCTGCTGTCGGAAAGGCGTTGTCAAACTTGAAAGTATGCAGAAGGAATTTAAAAAAATTGTTGCAGGTGTTGGAGGGTTAGAGTTGCAGGGAGAGTTTGAATAGGCTGGGACTATTTTCAAGTGTTGAGGCTGAGGGGGGACATTAAAGGGGATTATAAAATCATGAGGGGCATAGATAAGGTAAACAGTCAATGTCTTTTCCCAGGATAGACGAGTCCAAAATTAGAAGACAAAGGTTTAAGGTGAGAGGAAAAAAAATTAAAAAGGGACATGAAGGACAACACTTTCACACAGAGACTGCTGTATGTATGGATTGAACAGCCGAAAGAGGTGGTGGAGGCAGGTGCAGTTACACCATTTAAAAAGCATTTGGATGGATATATGCATGGGAAGTGTGTTGAGGGAGATGGGCCACCTGCTGGCAAGGGGGACGAGATTTATATAGGATATTTGGCGGTATGGATGACCAGACCGAACGATCTTTTTTCCTTGCTGTATATCTCTGAGTGTCTATTGACTCTTCAGTGTAAAACACTGGAACAGGAGGAGGCTATTCAGCATCTGAATTCTGCCAGTCGGCTTGTTTGCTCAATTACTGAGAGTCAAAGACAAAAATACATCATTCAGAATTTGATGGTGTTTTACAGAAACAGGAGAAAGTCCTTTAGTCACGAAAAAGCTGTAAAGAATGTGAAGAGTCCATTCAGTCCCTCACCTCAATTCCACAGGAGCAGCAGGTGAGCACAGAGCTATTGGAACCTGTTACTCAGGAGCAGGAGGAGGACATGTATTTTCACAAACTTGGGATCAGGAGGCAGTCATTCAATTCTTGAAACTCGGACACAGGAACAGGAGACTCAACTGTTCGAGACTGGGACACAGGAACAGGAGGCAGTCAATCAACCGCTCAAAACTGGGGCACAGGGAAGTCTGGAGCCGACTGAGGCCCGAGGATCCTGTTACGCAGGAACAGGAGAAGGTGACTCACTCCCCACCAGTATGGGACACTGGGAGAGAAGGGGAGTTTGCTTGGAACAAACAGAAATATATGAATAAATTGCATCAGTGGTCCATTCAATCCTGCCACAACATTCACTAAGACCACGGCTGATCTGATGGTGATTCCCTCATTCCATTTTACGGAGACTGTCCTCTCTGCAGCCTCTGCTCCATTCTTTGGTCATGTTGCCGACACAGATGCTGTAACAACAGTTACGATGACTCATCCAGAGGGATGGGTCAAACCGAATGAGTCAGGATTTGAAGAGTCCAATCACAAGAAGTAAAACACAAAATAAAGGCATAGCCAGATGTTTAGTTCTCTCACATTCGCAATCCAACTCACATCACCAGCCCATCCATTACATAATCAGGATGAAGCACTGTGTAGATCCGGCTCGTGTCTGCTGAATGCAACCAGCTGTGTCCAGAGTGAAACTCTGTGCAGCCCACATCAATGCTGGGCTAAATGTCCAACGTGGGGAGCTGTGCAGTCCGCACTGGTTCATTCATATATAAACCCAGGCTGTTCATTGTTCGGGAACATGGTGGTCGATCACAGTTCAGTGTGGGGAATCTTGCAGCCAATTTTGTAACTGACAGGATGTGCAGCTCCCATTCATTTACAACTCCATATCTCCACTCTGCCTTGACAAGGGATGCTGCGAATTTGAAAGTCACTGCGATGAAGAGATGTAAATGGAAACAATTTAAATACCAATAGTTCTGATTAAGGCGCGTATGACTCTAGTATTTAAAGATGAAATAACTGAGATAATATCCAATGAGATTTTGTAAATGATGCAAACAAGTAAGAGTGGGATGGTAATGTTATAGTAGTTGTAATATACGCCTTCAAATAATCAATGGGAATTAGAAGAACAAATATGCAGGAAGACTGGCGAGACTTGCAGGCGCAATAGAGTTGTCAAAATACGTGATTTTAATTATCTTAACATAAACGGGGACTTCCAGAGGGTTAAAAACTTAGATGGAACGTAATTTGTTAAGTGTGTTCAGGAAAGTTTCCACAAGCAATATATAGAGTATCCTACTCGGGAAGGGACAAACTCGACCTACTGTTGGGAAATAGGGATGGATAGGTGACGGAGGTAAAGTGGGGGAGGATTTTGGGAAAAGTAACCAGAGTTGAATTTATGTTAAAATAGGTATGGTAGGGACAAAATTGGTCCACAGATTCTAAATTGGGGCAAGGCGAATTTTGTTGGAATTAGGCAGGGGATTGCAGGGCCTGATTGGAGTAGTGTGTTTCCAGGGAAAAGGATTCCGGGAAAGTGGGAGGGCTTCAAAAGTGAGATAGCTCGAGTTCAAAGGTCGATATGTTCCTGTGAGGGTGAAGGGAAAGTGAGGCTGGAAGAGAGAACCCTGGATGACAAGAGGTATTGAGGCTCTGACCAGAAAAAAAGGAGGCGTCGCTCAGGTACAGGTAGCTGGGATCAAGGGAATCCCTGGAGGTACGCAGGGGATACAGGAGTTTACGGAAGAAGAAAATCAGCAGGGGTAAAGTGGGGTATGAGATAGCCTTGGCTGAGCACATTAGGGTGAATCCAAATTCAGTATAGTAAAGAAAAAGAACAACTAGAGAGAGAATACAACGCCTTAAAATCCAAAATGGGCACGCATGTGTAAAACTTCAAGAGATGGGTGAGGTCCTCAATTTCCCCTCTGTGTTTATAATGAAGAAATACATGAAGACCTGTGGCCTTTGGGAGGTTAGTTGCGATATCTTGATACAGTCCATATCACAGTAGAGGTGCTGTTTGACATATTAGAATGCACAAAGTCAGGTAAATCTCTTGGTCCTGACCAGATATATCTAAGAGCACTGCACGAAGCGAGAAAAGATAGTTAAGGGGCAAGGTCCCGGAAGACTGGGCAGTAGCAAATGTTGTGCCCTTATTCAGAAGGGCTGCAAAGCCTGGGAAATATAGACCAGTAAGCTTCACATCTGTTTCTGGAAACCACTTGAGAAGGCACAGAGATATAAGATATGCATTCATTTGGAAAGACAGAGTTTGACTTGGAGCAGTCAGCATAGCTTTGTGCCTGGCAGATCATGCCTGACAAATTTTGATAGAGTTTTTGAGGAAGTGACCAGGAAGCTTGACGAGGGCAGGGTGGTAGACATATTCTATATGGATTTCAGTAAGGCCTATGATAAGGTTCCATATGGTAGGCCACTCTGGAAGTTTAGATTACATGGACTCCAATGTAAACTGGCAAATTGGCGACACAGTTGGCTTGACGTTATGAAGCAAATGGCTATGGTGGAGGTATGCTTGTCGGACTGGAGGCCTGGGACGAGTGGAGTGCCTCAGTGATCGGTCCTGCACCCAATTCTGTTTGTTATCTTTTTCAATGATTTGGACCAGAGTGCACAACGCAACGTTCGTAGGTTTGCAGATGACACTAAATTAGGAGACATCATTTACAGTGAGGAACATTATCAGAAATTGCAGCAGTACCTGATCAGCTGAGGAAGTGGGCTGAGAAATAGCAAATGGAGTTTAATATAGATAAGTGTCTTGCATTTAGGAAAGTCAAATCCAGGTAGGAATTTAATGATGAATGATAGTGCCTTAAGGCGTGTAGTGCAACAAAAGTACGTTGGAGATCAGGTGCACAGTTGTCTAAAATTTGAGTCACAGATACATAGGACAGTGAAGAAGGCTGTTGGCACATTGGCCTTCATCAGGACATTGAGTGTAGACGTTGGGACGTTATGTTGCAGACGTTGGTAAGGCTGTATTGGAGTATTGTGTTCAGTTTTGTTCAGCTTGCTCTAGAAAGGATATTATTGAACAAGAAAGTACGCAGAACAAATTTCCAAAGATGTTCCCTGGGCGAAAGGCTCTAGGTTATAGGCAGAGGTTGGACAGGTTGGAACTTATTTCTTTACAGCGTAGGAAACCAAAGGGGTTCTTATCGAAGTGTAGCCCTTATACAATCATGAGAGGTGTGCATGGGGTGAATGCTTCAAACTTTTTTTCCGAAGGTTGTGGAATCGAGGACTAGAGAACATCCATTAATGTTTGGAAAGGGAAAAAATATAAAAGGAAACTGAGGGACAACTTTTTTACAGAGAGTGTGGTACGCATATAGACTGCGCTGTCAGTGGAAGTGATTGAGGTGGATACAATAACAACATTGAATAGGCATTTGGACAAATACACAGATAGGAAAGGATTAGAGGGATACAGAACAAGGGCAGGGGAATGGGGTGAGTCTGGATGGACATTTTGGTTGCCATGGACCAGCTGGGCCAAATGGCCAGTCATACTGGCAGTCTCGTGCAATATGACTGTAAATGAGTGTGTTTTGAGGTGAAGACAAGGTGGGGGGGGGGGGGGGGGTGGAGACTGAGATAAATTGTCGTGGAAGGATATGTTCACAGGTTCAGAATGGTGAAATGAAGACATTTCGATAGTATCATGCAACACGGGTCAGTATTTCGAAGAATTATGAGTGAAAGGGATATTGCTGTCAGTTCAGGCGATGGAGAGTTTTGGATGAGCATTTGTTCTGCAGCTTTGTAACAGGGAGTGAGGACAGTAGAGTCTTCGCCTCACTGGGCTGAACCTAACAAAAAACTGTCTCAGTGACATTTTCATTGAGTGTGACAGAGGGGTTGTCTGCACGAGGCCGAGCTAGTTTCATGGTGCTATCTTACCAATCTCATCTCATTAACTACACATCTCACTCCATAGTGTCCCTCCCATACAATGCCAGCCCGATTCTCCCACCCAACATGACTGGAGGTACTCACAGTCGCCCGGATGCCTCTGGATATTCCGTAATCCGTGACACTGGTGCCATCTTTAAAAGATCAATGGGCACACGGTTGCGATTTCTCAGTTTGGAGCTGCCCTGCACATTTTCCTCAAGCATGGCAATGAAGGGGAAATTACACTACGGTTTGTCGACAGCAGCATGGAGGTCCTGGTGGATGCGCTAGTACAAAAGGGGACCATTCTCTTCCCAGAGGGGGCCACACTACCAGATCCACCGAGCATGGGCTGAGCTCTCCACCCAGCTCAGTGCAGTTTCTGGGGTCTGAAGAAATGTCCAGCAAAACAGGACAAGCATCAATAAGCTTCCCCACTCTGTAGGGATAAGGGTCACCATATTTCCTCTGCTCCCTCACACTCACTGTATATCTGTGAATGCACCGACCCCCCGAACAAGGCTCATGCTCCACCACTCTCACTACTGCATGCAGCACCTACCCTCTGTTTCTGTCTTGCCTTTCTAATGCCCCCTACGTAGATAGGGAATATTCTGCAGAATGTCAATTATGGAATTTTCCAGGTATTGTTCCAACTTATTCCCAGTTTCAGGAAAACGGCTGTGCCCCAGTGCGTAACACGTAAGAGAATGGAGTAGAGATGTACGTTTTTCAAATCACACACAATTAAAATCCAGCATGAGGCCATTCAGTACTTCAAATATGCTCCAACATTCAACACGTTTGGGGGTGTTCTCAGCTCCATGTTACAGGAACTTCCAGTCATTCAACCCTCAGGTTCCTGTTAGCGAGCAGAAGATTCTCAGATACATCATACCACGGGTTTCTTCTAGCATGTGTTCCGAATGCATTTCTCATGGGGACGGACTCTCTTTACAATATATTTCATCTGATTTATAAATTCATGCAACAGTCAGCATGCTTTCCACAGACCAATCAAAAACATGCACTCATTTTATGGTTATCGATATCTAATCATAATTAGTCATTCTGGTTATTTCACTTGTCTCACCTTACTGTATTCAGCCAAAGGCAGCTTCCAAACACTTGTCTCATTATAAAATATAATTTCTAGCAGAGAACATTTTTATCTCGAATCCATCTTTTCCCTTGTCATTAAAATTTCTCTTGCCCTTTCTTTGTGACTGATTCTGTGTGCAACATTACACAGTCTCCCACTCAGTTGGCTGGATGTTTGGTTTGTGATGCAGAGGAAGGCCACCAGCGCAGGTTCAATTCCCCTCACTGACAGAGGTTATCAT
>NW_025204486.1:8481-9494 GCF_004010195.1 Chiloscyllium plagiosum | reverse complement strand
ATAGTTACACAGAAAGTGTGATGGGGCAGGGTGATAGTGACGTAGTAAGTGTGAGGGGAACAGAGTGATAGTGATGCAGTAAGTGTGATGGGGTCAGGGAGATCGTGATGCAGAAGGAGTGATGAGCTCAGGGTGATAGTGACGCAGTAAGCGTGAAGGTATGTGGGTGATAGTGACACAGTAAGGGTGATGGGATCAGGGAGATAGTTACGCAGTAAGTGTGAGGGGATCAGGGTGATAGTGACGCAGTAAGTGTGAGGGTGTCAGGATGATAGTGACGCAGTAAGTGTGGGGTGTCAGGGAGATAGTGACGCAGCAGGTGTGATGGGGTCAGGGAGATAGTGACGCAGTGAGTTGGGAACGTGGTGATAGTGATGCAGTAAGTGTGAGTGGTCAGGGAGATAGTGACGCAGTGAGTGTGATGGGATCAGGGTGATAGTAACGCAGTAAGTGTGAGGGGATCAGGGTGATAGTGATGCAGTGAGTGTGATGGGGTCAGGGTGATAGTGATGCAGTAAGTGTGATGGGGTAATGGTGCTAGTGACACAGTGAGTGTGAGGGGTCAGGGAGATAGTTACGCTGTAAGTATGATGGGGTCAGGGTGATAGTGACACAGTAAGGGTGATGGGATCAGGGAGATAGTGACACGGTAAATGTGAGGGTGTCAGGGTGATAGTGGCGCAGTAAGTGTGAGGGGTCAGGGAGATAGTGACGCAGTATGTGTGAAGGTATTAGGGTGATAGTGACACAGTTAGTGTGAGGGGGTCAGGGAGATAGTGACGCGGTATGTGTGATGGTGTCAGGGTGATCGTAATGTAGGAAGTGTGAGGTTATCGGGGTGATAGTGACGCAGTAAGTGTGAATGAGTCAAGGTGATAGTGATGCAGTACGTGTGTGGCGATCGGGAAGATAGTGACGCAGGAAGTGTGATGGGATCAGGGTGATAGTAACACAGTAAGTGTGAGGGGGTCAGGGTGATAGTGATGCAGTAAGTGTGATGGGGTAATGGTGCT
>NW_025204486.1:6197-7914 GCF_004010195.1 Chiloscyllium plagiosum | reverse complement strand
GGAGATAGTGACGCAGTCAGTATGAGGGGAACAGGGGTATATTGACGCAGTAAATGTGAGGGGAACAGGGAGATAGTGACGCAGTAATCGTGATGGGATCAGGGTGATAGTAACACAGTAGGGGTGATGGGATCAGGGACTTAGTGACACAGTAAGAGTGAGGGGATCAGGGTGATAGTGACACAGTAAGTGTGAGAGTGTCAGGGTGATAGTGACGCAGGAAGTGTGAGTGGTCCGGGAGATAGTGAAGCAGTAAGTGTGAGGGGATCAGGGAGATAGTGACGCAGTAAGTGTGATGGGATCAGGGAGATAGTGACACAGTGAGTGTGAGGGAGTCAGGGTCATAGTAACACAGTAAGTGTGAGGGGATCAGGGAAATAGTGACGCAGTAAGTGTAAGGTGATCAGGGTGATAGTGACGCAGTAAAGGTGATGGGGTCATGGAGATAGTGACACAGTAAGTGTGAGGGGATCAGGGTGATAGTGACACAGTAATTGTCAGGGTGATAATGGCACAGTAGGTGTGAGGGGTCAGGGAGATAGTGACGCAGTAAGTGTGAATGAGTCAGGGTGATCGTGACGCAGGAAGTGTGAGGGTTTCAGGGAGATAGTGATGCAGTAAGTGTGAAGGGATCAGGGAGATAGTGACGCAGTCAGTATGAGGGGAACATGGGTATATTGACGCAGTAAGTATGAGGGGAACAGGGAGATAGTGACGCAGTAAGTGTGATGGGATCAGGGTGATCGTGACACAGTAGGGGTGATGGGATCAGGGAGTTAGTGACGCAGTAAGAGTGAGGGAATCAGGGTGATAGTGACACGGTAAGTGTGAGAGTGTCAGGGTGATAGTGACGCAGGAAGTGTGAGTGGTCCGGGAGATAGTGAAGCAGTAAGTGTGAGGGGATAAGGGTGATAGTGATGCGCTATGTGTGATGGGGTCAGGGTGATAGTGACGCAGTAAGGGTGATGGGATCAGGGTGATAGTGACTCGATAAGTATGATTGGATCAGGGAGATAGTGACGCAGTAAGGGTGATGGGATCAGGGAGATAGTGACACAGTAAGGGTGATGGGATCAGGGTGATAGTGACGCAGTAAGGGTGATGGGATCAGGGTGATAGTGACGCAGTAAGTGTGATGGGATCAGGGAGTTAGTGACGCAGTAAGAGTGAGGGGATCAGGCTGATAGTGACACGGTAAGTGTGAGAGTGTCAGGGTGATAGTGACGCAGAAAGTGTGAGTGGTCCGGGAGATAGTGAAGCAGTAAGTGTGAGGGGATAAGGGTGATAGTGATGCGCTATGTGTGATGGGGTCAGGGTGATAGTGACGCAGTAAGGGTGATGGGATCAGGGTGATAGTGACGCAGTAAGTGTGATGGGATCAGGGAGTTAGTGACGCAGTAAGAGTGAGGGGATCAGGGTGATAGTGACACGGTAAGTGTGAGAGTGTCTGTGTGATAGTGATGCAGTAATTGTGAGTGGTCAGGGAGATAGTGACGCAGTGAGTGTGATGGGGTCAGGGTGATATTGACGCGGTGAGTGTGAGGCGTTCAGGGATATAGTTACACAGAAACTGTGATGGGGCAGGGAGATAGTGACGCAGTGAGTGTGATGGGGTCAGGGTGATATTGACGCTGTGAGTGTGAGGGGTCAGGGATATAGTTACACAGAAAGTGTGATGGGGCAGGGTGATAGTGACGTAGTAAGTGTGAGGGGAACA
>NW_025204486.1:1013-2787 GCF_004010195.1 Chiloscyllium plagiosum | reverse complement strand
GAGTGTGATGGGCTCAGGGTGATAGTGATGCAGTAAGTGTGATGGGGTAATGGTGATAGTGGCACAGTGAGTGTGAGGGGTCAGAAAGATAGTGACGCAGTAAGTATGATGGGGCTAGGGTGATAGTGATACAGTAAGTGTGAGGTGATCAGGGTGATAGTGACACAGTAAGTGTGAGGGGTTCAGGGTGATAGTGACACGCTAAGTTTGAGGGTGTCAGGGTGATTGTGACGCAGTCAGTGTGAGTGGTCCGGAAGATATTGACGCAGTAAGTGTGAGGGGAACAGGGTGATAGTGATGTGCTAAGTGTGATGGGGTCAGTGAGATAGTTACGCAGTAAGTTTGATGGGATCAGGGAGATAGTGACGCAGTGCGTGTGAGGGGATCTGGGAGATAATGACACGGTAAGTGTGAGAGTGTCAGGGTGATAGTGGTGCAGTAAATGTGAGGGGTCAGGGAGATAGTGATGCAGTAAGTGTGAGGGGTCAGGGAGATAGTGATGCAGTAAGTGTGAAGGTATCAGGGTGATAGTGACACAGTTAGTGTGAGGGGGTCAGGGAGATAGTGACGCGGTATGTGTGATGGTGTTAGGGTGATAGTAATGCAGGTAGTGTGAGGTTATCGGGGTGATAGTGACGCGGTAAGTGTGAATGAGTCAAGGTGATAGTGACGCAGTAAGTGTGTGGCGATCAGGGAGATAGTGACGCAGGAAGTGTGATGGGATCAGTATGATAGTGACGCAGTACGTTTGAAGGTGTCAGTGTGATAGTGACGCAGTAAGTGTGAGGGAGTCAGGGTAATAGTGAAGCAGTAAGTGTGAGGCATTCAGGGAGATAGTGACACAGTAAGTGTGAGGGGATCAGGGATATAGTGACGCAGTAAGTGTGAGGGGGTCAGGGTGATCGTGATGTAGTATGTGTGAAGGGGTCAGGGAGATAGTGACGCACTAAGGGTGAGGGGATCCTGGAGATACTGACGCAGTAAGTGTGAGGGGGTCAGGGTGATAGTGACGCAGTGAGTGTGAGGGAAACAGGGAGATAGCAACGCAATGAGTGTGAGGGGATCAGGGTGATAGTGACGCAGTGAGTGTGATGGGGTCAGGGAGATAGTGATGCAGTAAGTCAGAATGGGTCAGGGAGACATTGACGCAGTGAGTTTGAGGGGTCAGGAAGAAAGTTATACAGTAAGTGTGAGGGGGTCTGGGTGATAGTTTCGCAGTACGTTTGATGGGATAAGGGAGATAGTGACGCAGTAAGTGTGAGGGGATCAGGGAGATAGTGACAAGGTAAGTGTGAGAGTGTCAGGGTGATAGTGGCGCAGTAAATGTGAGGGGTCAGGGAGATAGTGACGCAGTAAGTGTGAAGGTATCGGGGTGATAGTGACACAGTTAGTGTGAGGGGGTCAGGGAGATAGTGACGCGTTATGTGTGATGGTGTTAGGGTGATATTAATGCAGGAAGTGTGTGGTTTTCGGGGTGATAGTGACGCAGTAAGTGTGAATGAGTCAAGGTGATATTGACGCAGTAAGTGTGGCGATCAGTGAGATAGTGACGCAGGAAGTTGATCGGATCAGTGTGATAGTGACGCAGTACGTTTGAGGGTGTCAGTGTGATAGTGACACAGTAAGTGTGATGGGATAAGGATATTATTGACGCAGTAAGTGTGAGGGGTTCAGGGTAATAGTGACGCAGTTAGTGTGAGACGATCATGGTTATAGTGACGCAGCATGTGTGATGGGATCAGGGTGATAGTGATGCAGTAAGTGTGAGGGGATC
>NW_025204486.1:0-681 GCF_004010195.1 Chiloscyllium plagiosum | reverse complement strand
GTGACACGGTAAGTGTGAGAGTGTCAGGGTGATAGTGACGCAGAAAGTGTGAGTGGTCCGGGAGATAGTGAGGCAGTAAGTGTGAGGGGGTCAGGGTGATAGTTATGCAGTAAGGGTGATGGGATCAGGGTGATAGTGGCGCAGTAAGTGTGAGGGGTCAGGAAGATAGTGACGCAGTAAGTGTGAAGGTATCAGGGTGATAGTGACACAGTTAGTGTGAAGGGGTCAGGGAGATTGTGATGCGGTATGTGTGATGGTGTCAGTGTGATAGTAATCAGGAAGTATGAGTTTATTGGGGTGATAGTGACGCAGTATGTGTGAGGGGGTCAGGGAGGTAGTGACGCACTAAGTGTGAGGGGACCCTGGAGATAGTGACGCAGTAAGTGTGAGGGGATCAGGGCGATAGTGACACAGTAAGTGTGAGAGTGTCAGGGTGATAGTGGTGCAGTAAATGTGAGGGGTCAGGGAGATAGTGAAGCAGTAAGTGTGAGGCATTCAGGGAGATAGTGACGCAGTAAGTATGAGGGGGTCAGAGTGATAGTGACGTAGTATGTGTGAGGGGGTCAGGGAGATAGTGACGCACTAAGTGTGAGGGGATCAGGAAGATAGTGACGCAGTAAGTGTGAGGGGGTCAGGGTGATAGTGACTCAGTGAGTGTGAGGGGAACGGGGAGATAGTAAT
>NW_025204485.1:0-9492 GCF_004010195.1 Chiloscyllium plagiosum | reverse complement strand
TGTACTAATTCCATACCTAGCCCTTGCCTCGGCTATTCACTCTCCTGCAGCTCCTCGGCTCCACTCGGGGTCTCCTTTACCAGTTTCACTAATACCACTGGCTTAGCCTCTTCTACCACTTCTTTTCCCAAAGTGTCTTCCTTCCATGCCCAGCACTGTGTGTCCCAGCTTACTGAAGTGGAAACACCTTTTTCCCAGTGCCCTTCTGAAACCATGGCACTGTAATTTTATGTGTTCCACTCCCTTATAGTGAGAACACCTGAGGCCTTTCACCTCCTTTCAACCCCCTTGGGCTTCTTTTCTCACGGGTGCTAAACTATTGTCAGTGTGCTCTACTGTTCACTTTGTCGTGTAGGATCTCACCTTCTCCCAATTTCTATCCCTCACCGGATGAAAATCCTCCCAGAAGCTAAATTTCATCTCATGCACCAATGCATATTTGCCTGCTATTTCTGCTGCGCTTCTCACTTCTTAAACTTTCTGTTCATTCACATGAATTCTTACCCTCTCTGGAAGTGAGTCTTTAAACTCCTCCAGCAGAATAATTTCCTTTCGAGCCTCACAGGTCTTATCGGTTTTTAAGGCCAGCATCCATCTATCAAAATGACTGTGGTTAACTCTTTCAAATGCAACATAAGTCTGACCTGGCTTCGTTTCTATATTTCTGATCCTCTGTCTATATTCTCCTAGTACCAATGCATAACCACTCAAAATAGCCCATTTTACATCTGCATAATCTCTTGACCCTTCATCTGACAGCGCTGCACATACCTCACCAGCTGTGCCCACCCACTTAGTCTGAATGAGCATTACCCAAAAGTTCACTGGACACGCCATCTACTGAGCCATTTATTTTTCAAATGAAATAAAAACAGATTTTGACATTTTTCTCACCGAAATATGGTAATGGATGAACATAGCTGTATACATCCCGACGTTGTCCCTTCATCTCTGTCCTGTTAATTTAACTTTCTTCTCTAAGTCCCAACTTCTGAATTTCAAATTTTCTCTCTCTTTTCCTCTCTTTCCCTTTCTCTTTGGTCTTTCTCTGTTTCCGTCTCTTTTTTCATCTTCTAACTCCAGTTGCCATATTTGCAATTTAAGTTTTTCTATGTCGACTGTAGTTGCCTATTTCTCTGACACACCAAAGTGCTTGACGATCTCCATTTCAATTTTAGCTTTCCTTTTCTCTCTGGTTAAACCCAATCCCAACCTATTTGCTAATTCTAAAAATATTCCTTTCTCTGTCTTTGTAAACTTCCTTGACAAATTTGGGAACCACTTTAGTAATGTTAAAAGCCATTTATCTCACTTTTAATTTAACCAACCACAAGTTAATAAAATTAAATAAAGTTTCCCACCGGTTTTATTTGAAAATCTAGGTCACTAATTGCCACATGTTGGAATCTGCTGGGACCTTTTGTATCCCAAATCTGTCCAAACCCCATACCGCAAGGCCCCAAACTGTTATGACATCAATATCGAACCTAAAACGGGAATAATTACAATCTGACCAATTACCACACCCTCAGTACAATCAGGATAGTCAAATTGGTGAGAGTTCTTTTTGACAGAGCTGTCAAGCAGCACAGGAATAACCTGCTCAATGTGGTTTCAGGTAAGTCCCGATGTGGAGATGGTTCTGTTGTGGACAAGTCACTGGATTACTAATCCAGACCAGGCTAATGCTCTGGCAGCGATGGAAGATAAAAATAATTAATAAAATACTAACAAGCAAAGTCTGGTGTCCTTAATATGACCTTGAAGCCAATTCGATTGTAAACACGAATTTGCTTCCCCAATGGACTTTCAGGAGGTGAATCTCCCGTAGTTTCCTGGTCTGGCCTAAAAGTGATTCCAGACACACAGACATGTGATAAACATTTCAATGGTCTCTGAATCGGCTAAGGAAGACACTCAATTGTATCAAACTGTTCCGAGGTCTTAAAGGATAAAACCAGGCAGAACACCCGGCACTAACCTCGGTATCGGAAAAGGGAACGGTAAACACAATCCTGTCGACCCTGCAGTGACCTCCTTCCTAACATCTGAGACTTTGTGACAACTTTCCCACAGACTACACAGAATCACCGGTAAAGGAGGATGTCATACAACACTTGAGCCTCCCCCATTCCAGTTCATGTTCAATCATGTCCTCAATGCACTTATCCCGCACAATGAATATATCCGTTAGTGTGAGTAACCTTGGAAAGCTATAAATAGGAAGTACAGTACTCCCTTTGGTCAATCGAGTTTGCTACCCAAATCAATATAATGATGGCTGGCCTTTTATTTCCACACCGTTCTCCTGCTCTCCCACCATCCCTTTACTGTCTCTAAATCCGTACTTATATTCAATGTGTTGGCTTCCAGGTTCCAGCGCATTCGTCAGGTTCACCAGTCTCTGAGTGCAGACATTTATTTTCATCTCATTGCAGAATGACCTGTATGTAACTAATACCGTGGCCCCTTGTTTTAGACACCACAGCCTGGGGAATTCTCATCCCTGCTTCCAATCTGTGTCACCCTAACAGAGTTTTATATATCGCACTGAGATCTTGTTTTAAAAAAATTCTCAAGGTCAAGGACCAGGCTCGCAGGAAAGTAGTCTGACACAGAACAAACAGCCAAGAGGCGAGTCTGCTAGAATATAGTTTTATTCCCCGCAGTGTCCCCACAACCAGTCTCGTACTTACAACGGGTCTGGTTTATACTCACTCTACGTGTTACCAACACAATCCTGTCGACCCTGCAGTGACCTCCTTCCTAACATCTGAGACTTTGTGACAACTTTCCCACAGACTACACAGAATCACCGGTAAAGGAGGATGTCATACAACACTTGAGCCTCCCCCATTCCAGTTCATGTTCAATCATGTCCTCAATGCACTTATCCCGCACAATGAATATATCCGCTAGTGTGAGTAACCTTGGAAAGCTATAAATAGGTAGTACAGTACTCCCTTTGGTCAATCGAGTTTGCTACCCAAATCAATATAATGATGGCTGGCCTTTTATTTCCACACCGTTCTCCTGCTCTCCCACCATCCCTTTACTGTCTCTAAATCCGTACTTATATTCAATGTGTTGGCTTCCAGCTTCCAGCGCATTCGTCAGGTTCACCACTCTCTGAGTGCAGACATTTATTTTCATCTCATTGCAGAATGACCTGTATGTAACTAATACCGTGGCCACTTGTTTTAGACACCACAGCCTGGGGAATTATCATCCCTGCTTCCAATCTGTGTCACCCTAACAGAGTTTTATATATTGCACTGAGATCTCCACCCATTTTCCTCTGCCCAATGGAATACAGGCCCAGTCGCCCCGAACTCTGCTCCCGCAACAAGCCTGTCATCCTAAATATCGGTCTGGTCATCTTTTGTTGCTCTCCCTCAATGTCTGGTTTGTCCTTTGTTAGGTACAGAGACCAACCCTGCACACAATATTGTACAATGTTCGAGATGGGTTCTCACTAAGGTCCTATACAACTGCAGTAAGACACACTCACTCCTGGACTCAAATCCCCCGAAATGAAGGTCAACACACCATTGATCGTCGTAAATGCTTTCTGCTCCTGCAATATTGCTTTCAGTGACTGGTGTACAGAGAGATACAGATCCGTTTCAATGTTACAGCTCCCACTTGGTGGATTTATATACACTGGGCAGCGTGCCAATGCCATTCCCAGTATTTAATTCTGGATTCAGAACTGACTGCGCTGCAGGGACCTCGGAGGGCGGCACAGAATGAAACAACAAAAAGGAGGATACGTCCCTTCATAGATCAACGTGTTTCAAAGAATCCCCTTTCAAATGATAGGCTTCCAGTCTATTGTTCCCACCAAAGGGCACACCGTTACCTCTACCCACCTTGCTCTCCACATGCAACGTATTTGCCCATTCATTCCACTTGTCTTAGTCACCTTGACGCTTTTTTGAAACCTCCTCACCCACTCACAATCCAACATCCTTTAGTTCCATCAGCAGGTTGGGATATATTGTATTTGATTCCCGCAACCAAATGTTTAATGGGTATTTTGAACAGCTGGGGCCTGAGCACCGATCCCTATGATAACTAAGCAACGTTCCTCTGTTATTTTTTTAAAGTTATTCCCTGAATCTGGGTGTGACTGGCTGGGCCAGCATTTATTGCCTGTCCCTAGTTGCCCATGAAAAAGTGGAGGTGAGCTGCCTTGTTGAACCGCTGCAGTCCACTGTGGATTCAGTGATAGTAACACCATTGAATGCCAAGGGGAGGTTGGTAGATTGTATTTTAGTGGTGAAGGTGAGGGTCTCGCATGTGTGAGGCCTGAATATTACTTGCCACTTTTCGCCCTGGATACTGTCCAGATCTTGTCGCATTTGGACATGGACTTCTTCAGTATCTGAGGACCCACAAATGTTGCCGAACATTTGTGCAATCATTGGCGACCATCCCCACTTCTGACCTTAAAAGGGAGCGAAGGTCATTGATTAAGCAGCCCTGAAGATGTTTGGGCCGAGGTCACTGCCCGAGGAACTCCTACAGACTGTCCTGGAGCTGAGTTGACTGACCTTTATCAACCATGACAATCTTCCTAAGTGTCAGATATGATTCTAACCAGCGGGGGGTTTGCCGCTGATACCCATTGATTCCAGTTTTGTTAAGGCCCCTTGATGCCACACTTGGTCGAAGGCAACCTTGTTTTAAAGGGCTGTCACTCTCACCCTACCTCTGGAATTCAGCTCTTTTATCCATGTTTGAACCAAGGTAATGAGATCAGGAGCTGAGTGACTCTGGTGGAGTCCAAACTGAGCGTCATTGACCAGGGTATTACTGAGCAGGTACTGCTTGAAAGCACTGACACCTTCCATCCATTTACTAATGGGTTGGTAAATGGCCGGATTGGATTTGTTCTGCTGTTTCTGTATAGGAATACTTGGGTAATTTTCCACGTAATCGGGGACATGTTGTTGTTGTAACGATATTGGAACAGCTTAGTTAGGGCAGTGATAAGTTCTGCAGCAAGGTTTTCAGAAATATTGCCAGAATGTTGTCAGCATGTGTTTCCTTTGGAGTATCTGGTGTCTCCAACTGAATCTGGATATCGCGTGGACTGAACCATATTGGCTGATGACTGGTAACTGAATTGCCGACGACCACTGGAGGAGGACGAGATGGATCATCAACTCAGCATTTCTGACTGAATTTGTTGCGAATGCATCAAGCTTATCTATTGCACTGAAGTGCTGGGCTCTTCCATCATTAAGGATGGGGATATTTGTGGAATCCTCTCCTCCAATGACTCGTTTTATTGTCCACAACTATTCTCAACTAGAAGGGGAAGGACTGCAGAGATCTGAACTGTTGCTTGTGGGAATCACTTAGCTCTGTCTATCACTTACTGCTTCTGCTGTTTAGCACACACATTGTCCTGGTTGGTGGCTTTATCAGGCTGGCATCTCGTCGTCAGGTATGTCTGGTGCTGCTGCTGCCCTCCTGCACACTCCATTGAACCAAGGTTGATCCTCTGGTTTGATGGTAATTGTTGTGAGGGGGATATGAGGTTGCGATGGAGTACAATTCTGCTGCTATTGCTGACCCACAGCACCTTATGGAAATCCAGACTTGAACTGCAAGATCTGCTTGAATACTGTCCCATTTAGCACAGTTATAGTGCCACCCAAAATGATCGAGGCTATACTCAATGTGCAGGTGTGACTTTGTCTCCACAATGACTATGCGGTGGTCACTCTTACCAATACTGTCATGGACAGATACTTCTGCAAATGGCAGATTAGTAAGGATGTGGTCAAGTATGTATTTTCCTCTTGTTTGTTCCTTCACCACCTGTCGTAGACCCAGTCTAGCAGTTATATCCTTCAGGACCCGGCCAGCTCAATCAGTTTTACTGCAACTGAGCTACTCTTGTTGGTAGACATTATAAAAAAACCAACCCAGCTTACATTTTGCGCCCTTGTCACCCTCAGTGCTTCCTCCAAATTGTTGGTCAGCATGGAGGAGTACTGACTCATCAGTTGAGAGAGACTGGTACATGGTAATCAGCAGGAGGTTTCCTTTCCCATGTGTAAACTAATGCCATGAGACATCATGGCATACGGAGTCACTGTTGAGGACTCATAGAGCAATTCCCTTCCAACTGCATCCCACTGTGCCGCCACTTCTGTTGTGTCTGTCCTGCTGGTGAGACAGGAGATATCTGCGGAAGTTGATGGGGTGTCTGGGACATGGTCATACTCACAGAACCATACCTTTCATACAATGTCAGGCTATTGCTTGACGAGTCTGTTTATTTCTATTCACTGTTTCCTGCCAGCTGTTCCATTCTAGAAACATGGCCATATATTCGACTCAATCCACTAAGATTTAATTTTGTAAACTGGGCTTGGAGCTGTACGAATTTTTTTTCTGAAAATGCAAATGTTTTACATCCATTGCTTTTATTTCATTTGTCTCCCAGTCTGCTTCTCAAACATAATTCCAATTTCGTAAATCCATATTAGTGTTATCTATGATCATTACTTTCACTCCCAATATTTTCTCCAAAACCATGTACTTACTATGTTTTATGTTCCATGGAAAATGTCATTTTCCACACCAGATGTCGTTTTCTTAGTAATGATAGAAAGTTCTGTGAAGACAGAACTGAGGTAGTGGCTTCATCATACTGACATTTCCCTGTCCCCCAATCTCTGGTTTCAGATTGAAAGGAAGCTGCAATTGTTATCTCATACTTTTCACATTGACATAATTTGACAAGCTATTACAGTTCACTCATATAAATCTTGTGAATATACTCTGTAGAAACCCATCAATTCCTGCCTTAGACTGCTCAATGACTGACCTTGCACAGCCATACGCTCACAGGAGTATATAATCTGTACTGTCAGATATACAGCTCGATCTACAGTAGTCGCACTTACCTACCACAGGCCCATTGCCTGGAATATTATGACACTTCCAATTGCTCGTCCAAACGCTTTTCAATGGCTTTGAGGATACCCGTGATAACTCTCCCCTCAGGAATTAAATTCCTGACCCCAATATCCTCTGGGTGAAAGATAACTATCTTTAAATTCTCACTAAACCTCAAACACTTCACTTTAAAAGTGTGCTCCCTTGTTCTTGGCCCTCTGACTAAAATGAACAGCTGCTTTCTATCCACCCTGACCATTCTCCTCATCATCCTGTCCTTCTGAATCACATTCCCCCTCAGTCTCCTCTGCTCCAAACTAAACAACCTGAGCTTACCCAGCCTCTCTCCATAGCCGATATGTTCAATCCCAGGGAACATCCTGGTGAATCTCCTCAGCACACCCTCCAGTACCATCACGTCCTTGCGTTAACGTGGCTGCCAGAATTGCACACAATACTCCATTTTGGCCTAACCAAAGCCGTGTATAACTGTCGTAATCTACGTCCCATTTGATAATTGCTAAACCCAAGTCCACTTCTTAACTAACGTATTACCCAGTCCAGTCCATTCAGGCATGTGTGGAGAAGCACCCTCTGAGCTTCCTAGTGTGCTGTCATTCATTGAGTCCTCCCCGTCTGGTTCCTTCTTCCAAAGCGTATCTCATCATATTTATTTGTTTTGCGTTCCATTTGCCATTGATCTGCCCATCTGACCAATCCATGTGTATCTTTCTGTAACATAAGAACTTCCCACTCACTGCCAACCAACTAGGCAAACACAAACTTACCTATCACAACTCCCACTCCCCTCCATTCACAACTGCACCATTTATGAATACCACAAACAATAAGGGACACAGCAATGATCCCTGTGGTAGACCAGGGGGCTATAGTTCCCGGTCTATCTCTTCCATCATTACTTTAAAGTGGAATCGCATTAGCTATTCTCCAGTCCTCTGGCACCTCCCCTATGGTCAGATTCGAATTAAATTTTTCAGTCAGGGTCTTTCCTCCCTTGTCTCCCGCAACAGCCTGTGATACAACTCATTCAGACCTGGCAATCAGTCCAATTTTCTACCAGCGAAAGCCTCAAATTCCTGATCACATTTTACATCAATCTGTTTAAGAGCTCCCCCATCCATCGTCTCGAATTCTGTACCTGCCTCCTCTTTCTCCCAAGGAAAACAGATGTGCAGCTCTCATGTCACAATCTCTCAATGTTCTCCAGCTTCACACACAGATTGCCCACTAGGTTTCTAATGGACACGAACTGTTCGCTGATTATTCTTTTCTACTTGTTGTCCGTGCAGAATATCATGGGATTCTCCCTAATCGCGCCTGAGTGCCCTTCTCCATGTCCCTCTGTTATTCAGTCCCCTCTATGTTTTTAACTTTCTAAGATTCACTACGATCACGTCTCATTATTTGAAATCCGAGATCACAGGCTGAGTTTCCCAATCAGACAGTCTTGCCATTTTAGGGATTAATCTGGAGAACGCCTTTTCCAGTTCCTCTGTACTCAGTATATTCTTTCTTGGATGGAGTCTGCACAACATTACGCTATATTGTCAGTTTTGTCTCAGCAATACGTTATGCAAAGGGTGCACGACATCTTCTATATTCCAATTACATTCACATGAATGTTAACCTAATTTTTACTGTCCCATTTGCACAATACTTTTTGCTTTAACTTTTCTGATGACAATAGTGTGCGAGTTCTTAAAAGAATGCTCCTGAATACACAACTATACTTTACCCATTGGTTCCTCATTGCTGATGTCTACAAGAATTATCTTCAAACCATTCCAAAAAAATATTTGCCACTTTAGGTTTTCCTTTCATCGATGCATTATCATACTCCCCATTTTTCCCATGACCTTCTATATATCTAGTAGCATGTTCTCTGTAATCGAGTCCAACAGACACCCGAGTGCGGATGACAAGTTACTGGTCTGTAGATCACCACTCTCCATCTTCATCCTTACTTAAACTGGCGGATAATATTTATAACCGTCCCTTATCCCGATTGGCTACCTACCTTTCGGGAAGGTGTCGGAAAATAATGTGAAAATCCGTAATGCAACCAATATGATTATTACTGCTTCCACTGAAATGTTCGTATGAAGTAAATCTGGTCTGTCAGATTTATCAACAGTCAATCCAGTTGTCTTTTCAAATATTACCTCATCACAGATGTGAATGATCTTAGACTTTACTTACTCAAGTCCATTGGTCACTTGGTATTTCTGGAAGAATTTCTGGATATAATTCTTCCATGTAGGCAGGCACTAAGAAACTGTTTATTTTCCCTCTAATGTCTCTGTTCTCTACAATACATTATCCTGTCTGCACACTCTCTGTTTCACATTTGACCTTGCTTTTATTGTTGTTTCATACATTGATAGAAGCTTTTTAGCAGTTTTTACGTTGATTTTCGTTGGTATGCTTTTTCTCTTCTAGATTTTTTCTCTGTTTCTTTGCCCTCCTTTGCTGTGTCCTACATTACTCTGAATCCACTGGCTATCTACAATATTTTGGTACTTTTCTAAGCTGCTTCCTTTGATCAGTAGGTAA
>NW_025204484.1:0-9491 GCF_004010195.1 Chiloscyllium plagiosum | reverse complement strand
CTTCCCAGAGTGCAAAACCTCGTATTTATCTAAATTAAACTTCATCTGTCACTCCTTGCCCTTTTTTCCCATCTATTTTTGGCTTCGTTGTACTCTGAGATGATCTACTATACCACTTTTTTGATGTAATCTGTAAACTTACTAACTATGCCTCCGAAATTCACATCTAAATCCTTAACGTAAATGATGAAATGCAGAGAACTCACCACTGATTCTTACACCACACTGCTGCTCAGAAGCCTCCAGTCTGAAAAATATCCCTCTTTCTTCAAGCCAACTGTGATTAGCTTCCTCTGTATCCCATGTCACTGAAACATACGAATCTGTCTACCAATCAGCATTGTGTGAACACCTTGCTGAGGTCCACAAAGACAATATCTACCAAACTGCCTTCATCAATCTTCTTTTTCACCTCTTCATAAAACTCAACCAAATTAATGAGACGTGATTTCCCAGGCAGAAAGACACGTTGTCAATTCTGATCAGCCCTTGCCTTCCCAAATGTATGTAAATCCTGTCCCTCAGAATCCCCTCCAACAACTTACCCACCACTGACATCAGGCTCACCGGTCTAGAGTTCCCCGGCTTTTTGGGTCTCTGTTTCCTTTCCTAGTCCCACTTCTCCACTGCTCATAACAAATGTTAAATATAACCAGGTCGGTGATATGGCCGATGATATCGGTCTCAGACTGGGTCAGGGTCAGTTTTAGCAACAAGTCAGGCTAGTTTCTTTAATCTGCTCAAATAGCACGTTTATGATCCAGAGCAATGTTACTCAAACTATGACGGAAAGATGGAAGAAAGTGAGGACTGCTAATACTGGAGATCAGAGCTGAAAACTGTGTTGCTGGAAAAGCGCAGCAGGTCAGGCTTCATCCAAGGAAGGGCTGAAGAAGCACATATGCCCAAAATGTCGATTCTCCTGCTTCCTGACCTGCTGCGCTTTTCCAGCAACACATTTTTCAGCTATGTTGGAAAGATGCATGGCAAACTGTTTGGATATGGCAAATAAAGAATCAATATTTCCCTTTCTAATCACACACACACACACAAACACACACACACGCACACACACACACACTGCAATTTCAAGTTGTCCAGATATTAGTGTAACTCATGACAAAAGGCAAAAAAGAGACATTGTCCAAAATATGATTCTGCTTCTGAAGATATTCTACTCACACAAGCTGTAAGCAATGGGATTTCATCCTGGAACAGTTGGATTTGGCTGAATTCCCTTAGCATTAGGCAGTGAGGAAGTTCCAATGAATTCTGGTCAGGGATCACCTAAAGGTTAGCACAGTGGCTCAGTGGTTAGCACTGCCACCTCACAGCACCAGGGACTTGGGTTCGATTCCAGTCTCGGGTGACTGTGTGGAGTTTATGCCTTGGCTGCGTGAGCTTCTAATGGTTGCTCCAGTTTCCTCCCACAATCCAAAGCTGTGTAGTTCAGGTGGATTGGTCAAATTGTCTGTAGTCTTCGGCCATTTCTAGCTGAGGTGCACTAGTCAGGGCTAACTGTAAGGGAACGGTCCTGGGAAGTTTACTCTTTGGAAGTTTGGTATGGACTTGTTGGGCCGAAGGGCCTGTTTCCACACTGCAGGGATTCTAGAAAAGCAAGAATGGTAACGATGACAGTAGAGGTTTTGTTTTAGCTCGTGCTGTGATGAGGAATAATGAAGGAGAGAGTGTGCAATGGGCCGTACCTTCTCGGGCAGTTTACATTTTCTCTCTCTCTGCGTTGAATCACACAATAATGTCATCCTCTCCCAAACTAGACCATGTGAGGTCTCCTTGTACATTGTCCAAACTATGTATCCATCACATTCCCTGTTCCATGTCGGTGCATCATTGCTGTTGTCATACACAGAGCCATACTCTTAGCAGAAAATGGTCTCAGTCGATTTGAAGATATGTTTATATGTCCCTGCGTCACGAAAAAAATAAAATGTGTAATGTATTCAGAATGCCTGCGTTAAAATGAATGCAATTTTTTCAACAAATACAGGAATTGCTGGAAAACCTCAGCAGGTCTGTCAGCATCCAGATGCCTTTTACTTGTTGTAGTTGCACCAGCCTCCACCACTTCCTCTGGCAGCTCATTCCATACACACACCACACTCTGTGTGAAAAGGTGTCCTTAAGGCCTCTCCAAAATCTTTCCTGTCTCACTTTCCACCAATGCCCTCTAGTTTTGGACGCCCCTAACCGGGGGAAAAACCCTAACTACTCACTCTATCCATGGCCATTCTGATTTTATAAACCTCTACTGCTGCAATATATGACTCCAATCAACACGAATTGATTGTCATCCTGGGCCTAAATTCTGAAATGCAATACTGACACCTCTTCCTTCTCCATCAGGTCACAATTCTAAAACCATTTTAATTGGTTTATTCAAATATATTATGAAACACTTCTGTGGGCTTTACACCTCGACCTCTGTGCCCTGAAGTAGGGACACTAGCACCACTCAGCAATACCCATAAAGCAGTAATAGTATTCTCCTGTGTGATTGTTCATCAGCCCGTTCTGACATGCTGTGACATACCTCTGCAACAGTCAGGACTTGAATCCAGGCCTTCTAGTCCAGAGCTAGGAACACTACCACACAAGGTCAGGAACCGGAATCAAATCCAGAGCTCTTGCTCGGAGGCAGGGACACTACCCACTACATTACCACTTAAAGTGCCAGCTTTCAGCTTGGTGTGGATTTATTATAATCAGGTTATCATTACTGAACAACACTTTGTACTATTAAACTGATGCAAGATATTCGTCTCAACTATAGGATATTGAGCTGTGCCATCGAAATTAATTTGAACGTCTTTAATTGCTATTATCTGTAGTCTGCAATATTAGGGAAAGAAATCCTGCAGACACACTCTACACAATGAAGGGTCTCGAATAGATTTTCATTACTGAACACCAGAGACGAAGAAAGAGCGTAATTTCTGGCCCCATGGCACCGATCAGTATTACCCAAATCTCACGTACGACTGCCCTCTTTCTCAAACCATGAAATGAAACCAGGCCGGTGATTACTGTCCAGGCTCTCCTCCCCACTGACTGTATCTGCAATCTGTCCCTCCTCCCACTAAGCACACAAGGCTACCCAAGCTCGGGGTCTTTGTGAAACTCAAGGCCGAAGTGTGCAGGCTTCCTGGAGAGGGGGAGGTTAATTTAAATTGAAGGGGGAGGGGGAGGGGGCAGTAATATCACACACTGGGCGGAGGGGTGGCAGATGGAGTTTAGTTTGGATTAATGCGAGGTACTGGATTTGATAAATCAAACAAGAGCAGGACCAATACAATTAAAAGCAGGGCCTTTGGCAGTGTTGTAGAACAGAGACCTAGGCCGTCAAGTATAATTCTTTAAAATTTGCATCTCATACAGATAGCGTGGTTAAGAAAGTGTTTAGCACACTTGTCTTCAATGGTCAGACCTTTGAAGTATCGGAATGGGGACGTCATGTTGAGGTTGTACAGGACATTGGTGAGACCCCTTCTGGAATATTGTGCCCAGTCTGGTCACCCTGCCCGCTCATTCCATAGGCACACCACCCTCTGGGTGAAAAAGCTGTAACTTTTAAATGTTTCCCCTCTCACCTTAAACCTATGTCTTCTAGTTTTGGATTCTCCTACCCTTAGAAAACACCTCGACTATTCACTTTGATATTATTGACCTAGACATTATTAAGCTGGAGAGGGTTCAGAAGAGATTAACCTGGATGTTGCTGGGAATGGAGGGAGTGAGCTATAAGGAGAGGCTGGATCGGATGGGACTTTTTTCACTGGACAGTATGAGATTAAGGGGTAACTTTACAGAAGTTTATAAAATCGTGAGGAGTGCAGATAAACTGAACGGCTGATGTCTTTTCCCTAGAGCTGGGGATTCAAACTGAGGGATAATTTAAGATGCGAGGAAAAAAGATTTACAAAAGTCATGAGAGGTTATTATTTTAGACAGAAGCTGGCTTGGGTGTGGAATGAACTTCCAGAAGATGTGGTGAAAACTGGGACAGTTACAATGTTTAAAGAACATTTAGATCAGCACGTGAATAAGACATCAGTTTGGATGGTGCTGTGAGTAGTTGCCATCTCCCTCCCCGTCTCTGAATGAATCCCTGTTGGTTTTCATCCTCTGCCAATGCCTGTACAGTGGCGTGGGGAGGCCAGCAGAGGGTGGCATTGCATCACATTAAACACCCCAGAGACTGACAGTCCTGCCTCACACAGACACACACGGGAATGGTTAGGGCACTGCGTGAAGCTCATCTGGTAACTTAAATGAAACAAAAAGAAATGCTCAAATCACCTCGTAAACTGTTAAAATCTGAGTGATAGAGAACTCCCAAATTCCACTGTTTAAATAACAAAATCAATTTGTTTTATAACTCTGAAAGTGAACATTTTCCATCAACTATTCACAACTCTGAGAGCCCCGATCTCTTAACTGCCTATTACCCCACTCCAATTCTAAAGCAATATTTCAAAAAGACACTTATCAAAATTACATCAACTTAATTTCAAAACCACACAGCAGCTGTTGTTTTCGATGTTTTGTTTCGGCCGTGGATCTCCCTAGTTTATCTTCTTTCTTCTTACTGTGAATATGTTTCATATGAAAAGGTACCTTTGATAGAGATTGTTTTCCAAATTCTTGGATCTGTGTTGATGGCACTTGCTGTGTTTGCAATTTTCAAAATGCCTGCATTCTTAATATCCACAGCATCAGATCATTTATCGAAAACCAATAAATACAAACTTTATTTGGTTTTAGCTTCCTGGGGCATAATTGAAACTGATTGGTAAAATTCGAATTGTTGTTGAAAGAACAACCAACTCAGGGATCTATTTCACAGCCAAATGTGACATATTTTCAGTTGTCCTTGACACTCTGTGTCTGCCATCCTCTAATATACACAGGTGCTTGGAAGCTCTCATTTCAGAACAGTATTCACTTTCTCTTAAAGGTACATTACACACTTCCAAATTCATAACATTAATACCATGATGTCAATGAAGATAAGCAGAGCATATCCAGATTTCTTTTGCCCCATGGCTTGTCAATATTTCACTCACTGTGTCTGGTGGGTGTTAGGATTTTTGTTGGTCTGTTGACAGCATGTCGACTTCCTCCGTGGGAATCTAGCAGTATTTCACTTACTCGCACTCGTGTGTCGGGGGCAGGATTTCAGTTGTTTATTGGGGACTGTGACGCTATGAAAATCTCAGTGTCTGTAAATGGAAGAACTGTGAAGTCTATGGAGGACAGTGTGGAACTCTAACAGCACAATCACACTTTGGTGTAGTTCTCGGGCAGATGGGGATCAATGCAGAGCAGTGTGAGGTGGTGCACTTTGGTAGGAAGGACAATGAAAGACAAAACAAAACAGGCTGCACCGTTATAAAGGGGGTGCAGGAGCAGAGAGCGTTGCGAGTAGATAATCACAGATTGTTGAAGATGTCAGGACAAGTGAGGAGAGCAGTAACTATCACAGATTAGTTTCAGTATCTGAGCTGTTTACACGGGGAGGTGTAGAAGGGGGCCTCCGTGCTCCCTTCCTGGGGGGGGTGGTGGTGACGATGTGTTGTAAGCCCACCCTCCTGCCCACTGAGACCATGGGGAGTCCATTTGTACCAGGTCGACACAAAAGGGAGATGGCATCAGGGCCACAGCTTCTAAGTTGTGCCGGGGGGAACGGAGCTGTCAGTGGGTTTAAAGTGAGAATTGTCCTTCACTGAACATTGCTCCTTACTCAGTCGGTGGGACGTGGATGTTTCAGAATCTCCACACGAGGCGTCCCGGTCCTCTCCGGCTCATACAAGGGTCCTCCCCACATGGCGGGGGGAGGGGTGGGGGAGGGAACGGATATCGGGCACTCTACTACCCGGATAGGTCCTTCCTGTCCTATTCCAGGCTATTTATCCTGGAATGGGAGAAAGGGAGGGAGGGAGGGAGGGTGGGGGAGACAGAGACAGAGACAGAGACAGAGACAAAGACAGAGACAGAGATAGTGAGAAGGTGCTGCGTGCAGCAGTGAGAGTGGTGGAGCATGAGCGTCGTTCGGAGGTCGGTGCTATAACAGATATACAGTGTGTGTGAGGGTGCAGAGAGAATACAGTGACCCTTATCCTGACAGAGCGGGGAAGGTTATTGATGCTTGTCCTGTATTGCTGGACATTTATTCAGACCGCGGATACTGCACTGAGCTGGGTGGGGAGCTCAGACCATGCTCGGTTGGTCTAGTCGTGTGGCCTCCTCTGGGAAGAGAATGGTCCCCCTCTGTACTAGCCCAATCATCAGGACCTCCGTGCCCCTGTCGACAAACTGTGGTGTAATTGCCCCTTATCTGCCATGCTCGGGGTAAACTGTGCAGGGCAGCTCCGAACGGAGAAAGCTCAAACGTGCCCATTGGCTTGGTAAAGATGACACCAGTGTCAGGGTTCAGAGAATATCCAGGGGCACTTGGGCGACTGTGATTCCCTCCTGACATAATGGGTGGGAGAATCGGGCTGGTATTGATTGAGAGGGACACCATGGGGTGGGGTGGGTATTAATGAGGTGAGTTCGATACGATAGCACCAGGAAATTAGCTCAGCCTCGTACAAATAATCCCTCTGTCACACTCAAGGAAAATCAAAGATGGATTATTGTTAGAATCTGCTCAATGAGTCATAGATTTTTTTGAAACTAATTCCAGTTACAAAGATGCAGAACAAATGCTCATCTGACTTCACACCAATATCCCTTTTTTCCCATCGTTCCTGGGAAGATACGCTCATGTTACAGGATGTTATTGAAGTGTCTATATTTCAGCAATCTGAAACCTTGGAACACATCCTTCCATGACACTGTCTCTCAGTCTCCCCCTCTCTGTCTATACCCCTCTGTCTATGTGGTGAGATTTAAACTGATTCCCCCGCCATCTCTCTCTGGCAGTGATGTTCACACACACAGCACCCCCTTATCGTAGCACAGTGGAGATTATGAAACTGGAAATGGATGGGAGCTGCACATCCTGTCACTTCCAACATGGATTGCAAGTTTCCTCACACTGAGCAGTGATCTAACACAGTGTTACTGAGTAATGCAGTTGGGTGATGTACACAGTCCTACATGCTGCGAGGGTAACTGCTCCTGGTTCACAGTTCAATGCACTGGGGTGATGTACACAGTCCTACATGCTGGGAGGGTAACTGCTCCTGGTTTACAGATCAATGCACAGGGGTGGTGTACACAGTCCTACATGCTGGGAGGGTAATGGCTCCTTGATTACAGATCAATGCACTGGGGTGGTGTACACAGTCCTACATGCTGGGAGGGTCATGGCTCCTTGATTACAGATCAATGCACTGGGGTGGTGTACACAGTCCTACATGCTGGGAGAGTAATTGTTCCTGGTTCACACATCAGTGCACTGGAATGATGTATACAATCCTACATGCTGGGAGGGTAACTGCTCCTGATTTACAGATCTATGCACTGCGATGGGGTACACAGCTCGACATGCTGGCCGTCGTAACTGCTGCTGGTTTAGAGATCAATGCACTGGGGTGAGGTACACAGTCCTACCTGCTGGAAGGGTAACTGCTCCTGGTTTACAGATCCATGCACTGGGGTGGGGTACACGGTTCTACATGCTGAATGGGTAACTGCTCCTGGTTCACAGATCAATGCACTGGGATAGTGTACACAGTCCTGCATGCTGGGAGGGTAACTGTTCCTGGGTTACAGATCAATGCACTGGGAGAGTGTACACAGTCCTACATGCTGGGAGGGTAACTGCTCCTGGTTCACAGATCAATGCACTGGGATAGTGTACACAGTCCTGCATGCTGGGAGGATAACTGCTCCTGGGTTACAGATCAATCCACTGGGGTGATGTACACAGTCCTACATGCTGGAAGGGTAACTGCTCCTGGTTTACAGATTAATTCACGGGTGATCACTGCACAGGTCGCTCTGCTGGTCAGACTATCTGGTTGAGGTTTATAGATAATGCAATGATGTGGTCTGTGTAGCTCCTTATGCTGGATGGATATTTGATTCAGGTTTACACGTTAATGCCCTACTGTGGTGTGCACAGCTCCCCGTGCTGGACAGATATCCTGTCCGGGTTTATAGATCAATGCACTGCTGTGGTCTGCACAGCTCAACGTGCTGGACTGACATATGGTCTGGGTTCCACTCTGAACTGATTGCTGGATTGTATTGACCAGTGCAATGGATGAATCTGGACAGATTGCTGGGTTGTACTGACCTGGTCTGCACAGTGTTCCACAGTGAACAGATATCTCCTCTGGGTTGATGGTGTCTGGGCTGGTTCTGTGAGGTAGATTGAGAATGTGGTGTATCTAACACTTTCAGCTGATCTGGCATTGCCTTGAGTTCCATTTCCTGGGATTGTACCCTCCGTATCTCACCCCATTAATGTTACAGTGTGCACAGGCACAGTACATCATGTTGGTGGGGTGGGTACGGGGGAAAGGTGATGGACAGGTCAAGGGATTCCCCGGAACATTCTGTCCCTGACATTCTATAACTGACATTCCCCGGAACGTTCTGTCCCCAATATTCTATAACTGAAACTCCCCGGAACGTTCTGTCCCCGACATTCTATAAGTGACATTCCCCGGAAAGATCCATCCCCGACATTCTATAACTGCCATTACCCGGAATGTTCCGTACCCAACATTCTATAACTGACATTCCCCGGAACGGTCTGTCCCCAACATTCTATACCTGACATTCCCCGGAACGTTCTGTCCCCAACATTCTATACCTGACATTCCCCGGAACGTTCTATCCCTGACATTCTATAACTGACATTCTCCGGAACGTTCTGTCCCCGACATTCTATAACTGCCATTCCCCGGAACGTTCTGTAGCTGACATTCTATAACTGACATTCCCCGGAACGTTCTGTCCCTGACATTGTTTGTGAACGGTCAGACGTCAGTGAATTGAACAAACGATACGATCCCAAGGGAGGAGATCCCGTTCCAGGGAGAAGGAGACACGGTTCCGAAGGCCCCTCAGGCAGTTAAAGGGGTGAATACGTTTTCCCTGTGTTACATTTCTTCACAACACAGGATTGACCCCAATTTAGACCAAAATACAGGAATTCCCAAACTCCGTTTGTCTTCAGGAAACTGGGAGAGAATCCTTCAGGACAGCAATGTTTCCACCCTCTGTATTAGGAACTGGGAAGGAGTGACCTGTGCCTGCTCTCGAGTGATCGAGTGTGTGGGAATGTTCTAGAAACCATCTGTCCTTATGAATGTGTCTCTGTGTGTTTGGGGAGGGAGGGTTTCTTGTGGTTTATGTCACATTTTTGTCAGTAATTCAGAACTTCCCATTTGTTTTTCCAGCTCCAATTATTTTAATAAATCCCTGAATAAAGGGACGCATTTGAAAATCTCACTGGGTCCCCGATCCAGTGGGCGGCACGGTGGCACAGTGGCACAGTGGTTAGCACTGCTGCG
>NW_025204483.1:3571-9490 GCF_004010195.1 Chiloscyllium plagiosum | reverse complement strand
CTCAGGGCCATCCCCAACTCAGGACGATCCCCATCTCAGGACCATCCCCAACTCAGGACAATCCCCAACTCAGTACCATCCTCAACTCAGGGCCATCCCCAACTCAGGACCATCCCCAATTCAGGGCCATCCCCAACTCAGGGCCATCCCCAATTCAGGACCATCCCCAACTCAGGACCATCCCCAACTCAGGGCCAACACCAACTCAGGGCCATCCCCAACTCAGGACCATCCCCAACTCAGGACCATCCCCAATTCAGGGCCATCCCCAACTCAGGGCCATCCCCAACTTAGGACCATCCCCAACTCAGGGCCATCTGCAACTCAGGGTCATCACCAACTCAGGGCCATCCCCAACTCAGGGCCATCCCCAACTCAGGGCCAACACTAACTCAGGACCATCCCCAACTCAGGACCATCCCCAATTCAGGGCCATCCCCAACTCAGGGCCATCCCCAACTTAGGACCATCCCCAACTCAGGGCCATCTGCAACTCAGGGTCATCACCAACTCAGGGCCATCCCCAACTCAGGACCATCCCCAACTCAGGGCCATCTCCACCTCAGGGCCATCCCCAACTCAGGACCATCCCCAACTCAGGGCCATCTCCACCTCAGGGCCATCCCCAACTGAGGACCATCCCCAACTCAGGACAATCCCCACCTCAGGGCCATCCCCAACTCAGGGCCATCCCCAACTCAGGACCATCCCCAACTCAGGGTCATCACCAACTCAGGGCCATCCCCAACTCAGGACCATCCCCAACTCAGGGCCATCTCCACCTCAGGGCCATCCCCAAATCAGGGCCATCCCCAACTCAGGGCCATCCCCAACTCAGGACAATCCCCAACTCAGGGTCATCACCAACTCAGGACCATCCCAAACTCAGGGCTATCTCCAAATCAGGGCCATCTCCAACTCAGGGCCATCCCCAACTCAGGGCCACCCCCAACTCAGGACCATCCCCAACTCAGGGCCATCTCCAACTCAGGGCCATCTCCACCTCAGGGCCATCTCCAACTCAGGGCCATCTCCAACTCAGGGCCATCTCCAACTCAGGGCCATCCCCAACTCAGGGCCATCTCCAACTCAGGGCCATCTCCACCTCAGGGCCATCCCCAACTCAGGGTCATCACCAACTCTGGACCATCCCAAACTCAGGGCTATCCCCAAATCAGGGCCATCTCCAACTCAGGACCATCCCCAACTCAGGGCCATCCCCAACACAGGGCCATCTCCAACTCAGGACCATCTCCAACTCAGGGCGATCTCCAACTCAGGGCCATCTCCACCTCAGGACCATCTCCAACTCAGGGCCATCCCCAACTCAGGACCATCTCCAACTCAGGGCCATCTCCAACTCAGGGCCATCTCCACCTCAGGGCCATCCCCAACTCAGGACCATCTCCAACTCAGGGCCATCCCCAACTCAGGGCCATCCCCAATTCAGGACCATCCCCAACTCAGGACCATCTCCAACTCAGGACCATCTCCACCTCTGGGCCATCCCCAACTCAGGACCATCTCCAACTCAGGACCATCTCCAACGCAGGGCCATCCACAACTCAGGGCCATCCCCACCTCAGGGCCATCCCCAACTCAGGACAATCTCCAACTCAGGACCATCCCCAACTCCGGGCCATCCCCAACTCAGGACCATCCCCAACTCCGGGCCATCTCCAACTCAGGACTACCAAAACTCAGGACCATCCACAACTCAGGCCCATCCCCAACTCAGGGCCAACCCCAACTCAGGACCATCCCCAACTCAGGACCATCCCCAACTCAGGGCCATCCCCAACTCAGGGCCAACCCCAACTCAGGACCATCCCCAACTCAGGACCATCCCCAATTCAGGGCCATCCCCAACTCAGGGCCATCCCCAATTCAGGACCATCCCCAACTCAGGACCCTCTCCAACTCAGGGCCATCCCCAAATCAGGGCCATCCCCAACTCAGGGCCAACACCAACTCAGGACCATCCCCAACTCAGGACCATCCCCAATTCAGGGCCATCCCCAACTCAGGGACATCTCCACCTCAGGGCCATCCCCAACTCAGGGCCATCTCCAACTGAGGGCCATCCCCAACTCAGGGCCATCCCCAACTCAGGTCCATCCACAACTCAGGGCCATCTCCAACTCAGGACCATCTCCTACTCAGGGCCATCTCCAACTCAGGGCCATCATCACCTCAGGACCATCTCCAACTCAGGGCCATCTCCAACTCAGGGCCATCATCACCTCAGGCCCATCTCCAACTCAGGGCCATCCCCAACTCAGGACCATCTCCAACTCAGGGCCATCTCGAACTCAGGGCCATCTCCTACTCAGGACCATCTCCAACTCAGGACCATCTCCAACTCAGGACCATCCCCTACTCAGGGCCATGTCCAACTCAGGACCATCTCCAACTCACGACTATCTCCACCTCTGGGCCATCCCCAACTCAGGACCATCTCCAACTCAGCGCCATCCCCAACTCAGGGCCATCACCAACTCAGGACAATCTCCAACTCAGGACCATCCCCAACTCCGGGCCATCCCGAACTCAGGACAATCCCCAACTCAGGACCATCCCCAACTCAGGACCATCCCCACCTCAGGACCATCCCCAACACAGGGCTATCTCCAACTCAGGACCATCCCCAATTCAGGGCCATCCCCAACTCAGGACCATCCCCAACTCAGGACCATCCCCAACTCAGGGCCATCTCCAACTCAGGGCCATCACCAACTCAGGGCCATCCCCAACTCAGGACCATCCCCAACTCCAGACCATCCCCAACTCAGGGCCATCCCCAACTCAGGGCCATGCCCAACTCAGGGCCATCTCCAACTCAGGACCATCCCCAACTCAGGGCCATCACCAACTCAGGGCCATGCCCAACTCAGGGCCATCTCCAACTCAGGGCCATCCCCAACTCAGGACCATCCCCAACTCAGGACCATCCCTAACTCAGGGCCATCGTCAACTCCGGGCCATCTCCAACTCATGACCATCCCCACCTCAGGGCCATCCCCAACTCAGAGCCATCCCCAACTCAGGACAATCCCCAACTCAGGACCATCCCCAACACAGGACCATCCCCAACACAGGGCCATCCCCACCTCAGGACCATCCCCAACTCAGGGCCATCCCCAACTCAGGACCATCTCCAACTCACGACCATCTCCACCTCTGGGCCATCCGCAACTCAGGACCATCTCCAACTCAGCGCCATCCCCAACTGAGGGCCATCACCAACTCAGGACACTCTCCAACTCAGGACCATCCCCAACTCCGGGCCATCCACAACTCAGGACCATCCCCAACTCAGGACCATCCCCAACTCAGGACCAAATCAACTCAGGACCATCTCCAACTCAGGGCCATCTACACCTCAGGGCCATCCCCAACTCAGGGTCATCACCAACTCAGGACCATCCCAAACTCAGGGCTATCCCCAAATCAGGGGCATCTCCAACTCAGGGCCATCCCCAACTCAGGTACATCCCCAACTCAGGGCCATCTCCAACTCAGGACCATCTCCAACTCAGGACCATCTCCAACTCAGGGCCATCACCACCTCAGGACCATCTCCAACTCAGGGCCATCCACAACTCAGGACCATCTCCAACTCAGGGCGATCTCCAACTCAGGACCATCTCCACCTCTGGGCCATCCCCAACTCAGGACTATCTCCAACTCAGGGCCATCCCCAACACAGGGCCATCCCCACCTCAGGGCCATCACCAACTCAGGACAATCTCCAACTCAGGACCATCCCCAACTCAAGACCATCCCCAACACAGGGCCATCCCCACCTCAGGGCCATCACCAACTCAGGACAATCTCCAACTCAGGACCATCCCCAACTCAGGACCATCCCCAACTCCGGGCCATCCCGAACTCAGGACAATCCCCAACTCAGGACCATCCCCAACTCTGGGCCATCCCCAACTCCGGGCCATGCCCAACTCAGGACCATCCCAACTCAGGACCATCTCCAACTCATGACCATCCCCAACTCAGGACCATCCCCAACTCAGGGCCATCTGCAACTCAGGGCCATCTCCAACTCAGGACCATCCCCAACTCAGGGCCATCTCCACCTCAAGGCCATCCCCAACTCAGGGCCATCTCCAACTGAGGGCCATCCCCAACTCAGGGCCATCCCCAACTCAGGTCCATCCCCAACTCAGGGCCATCTCCAACTCAGGACCTTCTCCAACTCAGCGCCATCTCCTACTCAGGGCCATCACCACCTCAGGACCATCTCCAACTCAGGACCATCCCCAACTCAGGGTCATCTCCAACTCAGGGCCATCCCCCACTCAGGGCCATCACCAACTCAGGACCATCTCCAACTCAGGGCCATCCCCAACTCAGGACCATCCCCAACTCAGGGCCATCTCCAACTCAGGGCCATCCCCCACTCAGGGCCATCTCCAACTCAGGGCCATCTCCAACTCAGGACCATCCCCAACTCAGGGCCATCTCCAACTCAGGACCATCCCCAACTCAGGACCATCCCTAACTCAGGGCCGTTGCCAACTCCGGGCCATCTCCAACTCAGGACCATCCCCACCTCAGTACAATCCCCAACTCAGGACCATCCCCACCTCAGGACAATCCCCAACTCAGGGTCATCTCCAACTCATGGCCAGCCCCAACTCAGGACCATCCCCAACTCAGGGCCATCACCAACTCAGGGCTATCTCCAACTCAGCGCCATCCCCACCTCAGGGCCATCCCCAACTCATGACCATCCCCACCTCAGTGCCATCTCCAACTCAGGACCATCCCCAACTCAGGGCCATCTCCAACTCAGGACCATCCCCAACTCAGGACAATCTCCAACTCAGGACAATCCCCAACACCGAGCAACCCCCAACTCAGGACCACCCCCAACTCAGGGCCATCACCAACTCAGGACCATCCCCAACTCAGGACCATCCCCAACTCCGGGCCATCTCCAACTCAGGACCATCCCCAACTCAGGACAAGCCCCAACTCAGGACCATCCGCAACTCAGGGCCAACCCCAACTCAGGACCATCCCCAACTCAGGACCATCCCCAACTCAGGGCCATCCCCTACTCAGGGCCATCCCCAACTCACGACCCTCTCCAACTCAGGGCCATCTCCAACTTAGGGCCATCCCCAACTCAGGACCCTCTCCAACTCAGGACCCTCTCCAACTCAGGGCCAACCACAACTCAGGGCCATCCCCAACTCAGGACCCTCTCCAACTCAGGTCCCTCTCCAACTCAGGGCATTCCCAACTCAGGGCCAACCCCAACTCAGGGCCATCCCCAACTCAGGACCATCCCCAATTCAGGACCATCCCCAACTCAGGACCATCCCCAACTCAGGGCCATCTCCAACTCAGGGCCATCACCAACTCAGGGCCAACCCCAACTCAGGGCCATCCCCAACTCAGGGCCATGCCCAACTCAGGGCCATCTCCAACTCAGGACAATCCCCAACTCAGGGCCATCTCCAACGCATGACCATCCCCACCTTAGGACCATCCGCAACTCAGGGCCATCGCCAACTCAGGGCCATCCCCACCTCAGGGCCATCACCAACTCAGGGCCATCGCCAACTCAGGACCAGCCCCAACTCAGGGCCATCCCCACCTCAGGGCCATCCCCAACTCAGGGCCATCCCCACCTCAGGGCCATCACCAACTCCGGGCCATCCACAACTCAGGACCATCCCCAACTCAGGACCATCCCCAACTCAGGACCATCCCAACTCAGGACCATCTCCAACTCAGGGCCATCTCCACCTCAGGGCCATCCCCAACTCAGGGTCATCACCAACTCAGGACCATCCCAAACTCAGGGCTATCCCCAAATCAGGACCATCTCCAACTCAGGACCATCTCCAACTCAGGGCCATCAACAACTCAGGACCATCTCCAACTCAGGGC
>NW_025204483.1:0-1251 GCF_004010195.1 Chiloscyllium plagiosum | reverse complement strand
CCTCCATCAAACACTCCCCAGGACAGGGACAGCACGGGGTTAGATACAGAGTAAAGCTCCCTCTACACTGTCCCCCCCATCAAACACTCCCAGGAACAGGGACAGCACGGGGTGAGATACAGAGTAAAGCTCCCTCTACACTGTGGAGTGTCAATGAGCAGAGTGTATGCTATGCGTGGGGAGAACTGTCCAATCGGCAGCCGGAGAGGGCAGCCACTGGGAAGCCGAGCTCCTGATTGGACGGAGGGGCTGTGGGGTTGAGCCAGTACTCCATCTCTGTCACTGTCTCTGTCAACTGTGTCTCCTTGAGCTGGGAGTGCCGCAGTGCACAGCCCGCCCACCTGTCCCCCAGCCTCTACCCCAGGGCTTCCTCCCACTGTGTCTCAGGCCTGAGTCCCCTCGCTGCTTGAATCGGGCTGCTCCCCTTGCCTGGAAACCTGCAGGTTGCCGCGTGAGTGCTGAGGTCTGGTGCTGAGCGAGCTGTCTCTCTCTCTCTCTCTCTCTCTCTCACCCTGTGCCTTCTTGCCTTCCAGGGTAAAGGGAAGATGAGGACCTACTGGCTGTTGGGGGAACGTCCTGTCAGCACCCATGGCTGATATCCCCTAGCGTGGTACTGCAGGGTGCATCAGTAACTCCCCGCTGCCTGAATTCCTGCATCCCATCTGATCGCAACAGCATCTGTCTATCTCTGTGGAGGGGAGCACAGTGTCTATACCCTGTCAGTGCTGCTCAGGACTGGGATCACGGAGAGAATCTCCTGCTCCATTCCAACTCCATCATACTGCTTGCCTATCATCTCTCTCTCTCTCTCTCTCTCTCGTTCCGTATTGCTGAGAGACCTATGATTTGATAACTGGCTCTTTACTAAGTTAAAAATCACACAACACCAGGTTATTGTCCAACAGGTTTAATTGGAAGCACTAGCTTTCGGAGCGACGCTCCTTCATCAGGTGATTTTGGAGCGACGCTCCGAAAGCTAGTGTGTTTCCAACTAAACCTGTTGGACTCTAACCTGGTGTTGTGTGATTTTTAACTTTGTCCACCCCAGTCCAACGTCTCCAAATCATGGCTCTTTACTGATATTAAAACCCGGAATCTGCCAACAGCGCTCATCCTCTGGCATCTTGCTTTCTCTCTCGCGATAACGCCGTTGTTGTATCTTGTCCCTCTTTCTGTGCCTGTCAGTCCCTGTCACCGTTCCTTCAGTGTCGCTGGGTCAAAACCCTGGAATTCCCTCCCTCAGGGGCACCG
>NW_025204482.1:6295-9489 GCF_004010195.1 Chiloscyllium plagiosum | reverse complement strand
TCTTGGATATTTTTAATATCCAGTGCCAAGTTTACAAAGTTAAAAAATAGACAGGGATGAGGAAGAGCAGCAACTACCCACCACGTCATTTGACAGAGTACAACATCAAGGAGCCCTGGCAACACTGGAGTCAGTGGAAATCATGGGGAAAAACTTTTCACTGGTTGGAGTCAGATCTAGAAAAGGAAGATAGTTGTTGGAGGTCAATCAGCCCAGTCCCAGGATATCACCACAGGTATTCCAGAGTAGTAGGGTAGGTCCAAAACATCTTCAGTTCTTCACCAATGGTCTTCTCTCCACCATAAGGTTAGAAATGAGAATGTTTATTGATAATTGCACAAGTTCAGTATTATTCGCAATTCTTCAAATGCTGAAGCAGTCTGTTGCCATATGCATTGAAATCTGAACAATGTCCAGGTTTGAGCTGATAATTGGCAAGGAATATTCATATCACAAGTGCTAGGCAATGATGATTTCAAGCAAGAGAGATTCATACCTTCTCACTTTTACATTCAATGCACTACCATCTCTTAATTCCTACTGTCAACATGCTGGTGATTAACATTGACCAGGGACTAAATGGAATCAGCTCCATAAATACAGTGGCTACAGGAACAGGTCAGAGATTTTGAATTATACAGCAAGTAACTCATCTTCAGACTCTGCAAAGCCTATCCATAAGGCACAAGGCAATACTATGATGGAATCCAGTGGCCTGGATGAATTTAGCTGCAAAAACACTCGAGAGGCTTGACAGCATCCAGGTCAAAATAGCGCACTCGGTTGGCACTCCATACCCCACCTTCAACATTCATTCACTTCACCACAGATGCATAGAAGTACCAGTGTGTACCATCTACATGATGCACTATAGAAACTCACCAAGATTCCTTAGACAGCACTCTCCAAACTGTGAACTCTACCACCTAGAATCACAAGGTGGTAGAGTCATGGAATATTAAGTTCTTATCCAAACCATTCCCAATCCTGATTTAGAAAAATATTATTGTTCCTTCAGTATTGCTGAGTCAAAATCCTGGAACTCTCTCCCTCACAGCCCTGTGAGTGTACCTAGATCTCCTGGACTGCAATTATTCAAGAAGACAGCTCAAAACCACCGACTGAAGGGAGGGTAACAATCAGCAAGAAATATGGCCCAATCAGCAAGAAATATGGCCCAGTCAGCAATGCTGCATCCCATGAATGAATTTTTTAAAATGGTTCATCTTTCCAGAAAGATCATCAACAAAAGCATCATTAAGTGGTTCCAGGGTTTTCACTTGCACTGCACTATCTAAAAGCTCACTTCATCTGTAACTCACTGACTGTGTGAAGCAGAACTTTCTCACCCAGTGGCTGATTTTTTTCATGTTGTTTTGAACTTGTGGACTCTTTTATAGCTTCAGGTATTGTTTTTGCTATGTCTTTACTCTCCAGTTTGCTGTTACCTATGCTTCGATGAGCATTCCCTTTACTTTTCCCTTTTAAAGATGGATAGTCCAAATTGTTCATATGTTTTGAAAACTGTTATAACGATCAGTGGTCTTCCATTCCTGCTATGTACTATGATATGCCTAGATCATGAAATTATACAGAGAAGTCATTGTCTATGAACCACCAAATGCATAATAATACTTCATGAATCTACCCATTTTGATTTAGATTTAATTTAAGCAAATAGTCCTAAAAAAGAAATAATTTCAATTTTCCAATGCATTTTATGAGTTGTAATACTTTTAAAAATGAATGTTACTTCTTTTGCAGTTGCTTTCCACGATCTTTGTCCATTTGGCCATGGTACAATCCCTGGCATTGGAGAATCCCGTGAAGGTAAAAATAGTCACATTAGGACAACATTGTATTATTGTACATTGTGATTGTTGATCTAATGATCTAGATTGTGAGATTGACAGCATGTTATCAAACGTGTAAGGGTCAGGGCTGCAGTTAGTTAAGGTTTTGGAGGCGTAAAGATTATTCACTGCATATATTGAGCTAAGATCTGTGAAGTCACTTCTGCATTTAAATGGAAGTACAGTGGAAGTAGTTGTATTGATCAAACTATTATACAACAGTTGCACTTCATTGAGTGGCACATTAGTCAGCTTAATTATGTGTCCCCCTTGTGTTACTGCTGGATGGGGCTGTGGCATGTATGAAGTGAAGGCATATACTGAGTTCTGCTTGTCAGCTAACTATTCCAGTAACTATTTTTGCCAGTTACAAAATTAAAAACAGGCTAGGAACCTTTAATTAGCACTTTATTTTTCAAGTCTAAGCAAATAAAAATTTGTCAGGAAATGTTTTCAGTATGAAGTACCCTAATCAGAAGCATGACTTAAAAGGTGTTAAAATACCTGCACAATAACCATAACTTTTACTATGGTATCATTCCACATTATGTACTGTTCTCCTCACTAGATGGGATGTCAATTCCTGACCTCCATTATCTTTATACTGTAGTGCCATATTTCCCCTTCCTGAATGTTGATTTTAATGAGGAAATAAAACTGGAAACTCAGTACCACTCCGGGGTTAACACTTGAGATAATGCCGTTCTAAGAATAATGCTATGTAAGAATGGAAGTCCAAAATGCTGTGGACACTAACATTTTTAAATAAAATGTAAAATAATGGAAATATGCAGCAAACCTGGCAATATCTGAGTAGTCATGATTTGGAGATGCCGGTGTTGGACTGGGGTGTACAAAGTTAAAAAATCATACAACACCAGGTTATAGTAAGGTTTGTGAAGGTTTGTAGCTCAGGTTGAGGTTTAGGATGTAGGTTTGCTTGCTGAGCTGTAGGTTTGCTATCCAGACGTTTCATTACCTGGCTAGGTAACATCATCAGTGGCGACCTCCAAGTGAAACGAAGCTGTTGTCTCCTGCTTTCTATTTATATCTTTCTCCTGGATGGGGTTCCTGGGGTTTGTGTCATTTCCTGTTCGTTTTCTGAGGGGTTGATAGATGGAATCTATCGAGATTCCTCAAGAACAAACCACGACAAGCAGACCAAACACAGCCAGAAACCCTAACCACCTTACCATACATCAAAGAAGTTTCAGAAATGACAGCCAGACTACTAAGACCCCTCGGAATCCTAGTAGCACACAAACCCACCAACACTCTCAAACAAAAACTAACAAACTTAAAAGACCCAGTACAACCCATGGACAAAACCAACGTCATCTA
>NW_025204482.1:0-2169 GCF_004010195.1 Chiloscyllium plagiosum | reverse complement strand
GGAAGTCGTACGAGGGTAGGTTGAGAGTTCTCGGCCTTTTCTCGTTGGAACGGCGAAGGATGAGGGGTGACTTGATAGAGGTTTATAAGATGATTAGGGGAATAGATAGAGTAGACAGTCAGAAACTTTTTCCCCGGGTACAACAGAGTGTTACAAGGGGACGTAAATTTAAGGTGAAGGGTGGAAGGTTATGGGGAGATGTCAGGGGTGGGTTCTTTATCCAGAGAGTGGTGGTGGCATGGAATGCGCTGCCCGTGGGAGTGTTAGAGTCGGAATCATTGGCGACCTTTAAGCGGCATTTGGATAGGTACATGGATGGGTACTTAATCTAGGTTAGAAGTTCGGCACAACATTGTGGGCCGAAGGGCCTGTTCTGTGCTGTATTGTTCTATGTTCTATGTTCTGTGCCAATTTGGTTAGTATTTCCTCTACAGTGGCTTTGTTGTTGATAAAATTGGGGAGGGTGCAGAATGGTCAGCTGATTGGCTACTGCAGGTTTTCTGACCCGACTGAAAGTCAAAATGTATCCCTGTATGCCAGCTAAAATTACATATCTGTTGTTTCATATGCTACTATCATTCGTGTTGTATGTATTACAATAATGCTGTACTTTGCCAGATTCTGATGTGTAAACCAGTTAGTGTTTGAGATGTACACTTGGAATCTTTCTATTATAATGTTATAATATTGGAGTAAATAGCAGCTTGAAGTATTGTTCATGAAACTTGAAGTTTATTGTCACAGCAAATAATTTGTTGCTTTTCCATGAAAACAGACACTGATGAATGCTCCATTGGTAATCCCTGTGGCAATGGCACTTGCACCAATGTCATTGGTGGATTCGAATGCAGTTGTGATGAAGGTTTTGAACCAGGTCCAATGATGACTTGTGAAGGTAAGAAGTGACTTCAATGATCAATGTACAGCTGGCAATGTACAGCAAGTTGTAAATTTAGGGCCAATGTCTAGCACTTCCTGTTATTGCAGAAGTCTGGCGCATCTTTAGTGAGGTGGGAATCCATCTCAAAACAGAAACTTTTGGCTGATTTTCTGGACTAAAAGCTATTTGCATTTTTTTAGCACTTTCCAAGTCTCTGCTGAGAAGTATGGAGGTGAAGTGATTTGGACGTTAGCCATAGTGAGTGCGTAAGGCATTCAGTCTGTGCTGGCTAAACAAATTACTATTTATCCTTAAAAGGACTAGAAATGATACAAATTGATTTCATGCATCAATTTCATAGGTTTTCTGGCCCTTTGATTTTTTAAAATTTTCTTCCTCTAGTTCCCATAATACATGCTATATGTCAGAGGTACAGAAACCCATTTAGGGAGTAGGTAGGTGAATTTTGAGTAGAAAATATTGGACTGACCCGTCTGCTTCACATGGTCAGGAAAGGGAGATCACATCCGAAATGAAACACAGCCCACGTGGCACAGCCCAAGGAAGTAAATCAGGAGATAGAAAAGGCATGTGTAAGGAGGGCACAATTACAATAATCATGGGGTCTTCAATACACAGATGGACTAGGAAAATCGGTTTGGTAGCAGATCTCAAGAAAAGAAATTTGTGGAATGTCTATGAAAAGTTGTTCTGGAGCAGATTGCGGTTGATCCTACTGGGGAACAGTCGATTCTGGTTTTGGTGATGTGTAATGCGACAGACTTGATTTAGAGAGCTTATGGTGAGGGAACTCCTAGGGGGCAGTGACCATGATATGATAGAGAGTTGTCTGAGAGTGAGAAGGTGAAATCAGATGTAATAGCATTACAATTGAGTAAAGGTCATGACAAAGGCATGGAGGAGGAGCTGGCCGGAGGTGATTGGAAGGGGAGCCGAGCAGGGAAGATGGAGGAGCTGCAATAGCAGACATTTCTGGGGGTAATTTGGGAGGCACAGCAACAATTCATCCCAAAGAAGAAGAAGCACAGTCAGGGGAGGATGAGGCAGCCATTGTCTGACAAGGGAAGCCAGGAACAGTATAAAAGCAAAACAATTAGCATACAATATGGTGAAGGTTAATGGGAAGCCAGAGTAATGGGAAGATGGAGGAGCTGCAATAGCAGACATTTCTGGGGGTAATTTGGGAGGCACAGCAACAATTCATCCCAAAGAAGATGAAGCATACTCAGGGGAGGATGAGGCAGCCATGTCTGACAAGGGAAGCCAGG
>NW_025204481.1:4867-9489 GCF_004010195.1 Chiloscyllium plagiosum | reverse complement strand
ATTCATTGAGGTTTAAATGAAAGAGGAGTGATACTGCTGAAAAATACAAGACACAGAGAGGGGTTGACGCGGTAGATGTTGAGAAGTTGTTACCATTCCCGGGTGGAGTCTCGAACTCGAGGATATAGACACCGAATATGGAATATCGATTTCAGTCTGAGATGCAAAGTGATGTCTTCTCTCAGAAAGTCTGGAATTCTCTAACCCAGAGAGGTGTGGAGGGATACAAAAAGTCGACAAGAAAGTGGAGTTAGACCTGAATTAGATCAGCCATGTTCATATTAAATGACAGGGCAATCTTGAGGGGGCTGAAGAGCCTACTCTTGTTCCTATATATGAATTTCACATGTTATGCTTTTGCAAAGTAACTGGTTAATTTCCTGGAAGTTGTGTTGTGTAATGCTACATTCGGGTGAGCAGAGGATTTGTTTGAGTTAACGCTGGGTGGGGTATGGGGGCTGTATTCACAGGAAATCTGGGTCTGTAACATGACCCACATCTGGAGCAGACATTACGAAGAGGGGAAGCCTGGAAACAGGGATTGGGGGTGAGTGTCACTTCCTGACCCAGCCTGGATTTTCCAAGTACATTTCCAAAACTGCACCTAATCATCAGAGTGGCCTTGATCTGCCCTTGTGTAGCAGGTCCAAAGGGCTGAATGGAACATCAGAACACAGGGCTGCGAGACACGAGTGTGCCATTCGGTCCCTTGACACTACTTCACCAGTAAATAAAGTCATTGTGGTCCCAGCTGCACTTTTCTCTCCATGCACCATTATCCCTGATTCACCTGTCTATGGAAAAATCAGACAAAGCCAGCCTCGATATAATATAAAGATTCAGCCATCCCAAACTTCTGGGAAAGAGAATTCCCACTTTAATGAATTCCCACTTTGTGAATTTCTTCTCACTCCAGTTGTGACTGAGGATGGAGGGTGTCACTCTTTCCTTTCCTTGTCCCACTCTTCCACTGCTCACAACAAATATTAAGTGTAACCAGGTTTTTTTTGTGATGCTGGTAATAAAAATACCAAAATTCTTGAGAAACTGGGAGCTTTGTAGAGGGTAACTGGACCTGCAAGTTTAACACTGCATTCATTCCAGAAGATGCTGCAACATCTTCAGCAATTTCTGTTTTTGGACAATTTCCAAAGACGTATGTCAAAGATGCTCAAACATCCTGTCCAACATGGAGCGCCGTACACTGGGAACGGAACAATAACGCATGGTGCACAAGTTCCTTGACTCTGAAACTACCTAGGTCTGGCATCACTGACGCTACACAGCTCTTAATCATGGTCAGGGAGAAAAACAGAGGGAAACACATTCACTTCAAATACAGAAGTTGACATTGTGGAAGAGAAATGATTTAGATCATTCCTTTAAATGGATTGAATTAAAGTAACAAATTAGAGGTGTGACACCAGGGAGAGGCCCTCAGCAGAATGAGAATATGAAAATGCAAGTGTTACCGCATCAGAAACAGGTTAGGTACAGAATACAGGGCTGATGGGTGAATGGGTCTCGGTGTGAACTGGGGGACAGTCAGACGAATTGAATTGTAAATATTGCAAATCAAACTGGATTATCATTTGATGCTGTAGACCACAGCAGCAGCAGAAACAGAATTGTATTCAACGACAATCTGTAACATTTTCCCGACGATAATTCATCAGTCTACCATTACCATCAAGCCGATCCATGATTCAGTGATGAGTGTGGGTGAATATGCCAGGGTCGGAATCACGTGGACTTAAACCAATTGACAACCCATTAAAGCTACCACACTTAACTGGTTAAATTCCGACCAGCAGAACTAACGTCTGATGGAGAGGGGAAATGATCCCAAGACTAACAGATCAGATCTAAGCTTTGTTGATCTGCCAAATCCAAACATAAATGTCGATGGACTATTAAACAATTTACTGGAGGAGAGGAATCTACAAATATCCTCATCCTAAATATTGGAATAGCTCTGTACGTCTGAAAAAAATCAAGGATGTGGTTGATAAACACAGTCCTAAATGCTGGGAGGGTAACTGCTCCTGGTTTACAGATCAATGCACTGGGGTGGTGTACACAGTCCTACATGCTGGGAGGGTAACTGCTGCCTCACAGCGCCAGAGACCCGGGTTCAATTCCCGCCTCAGGCGACTGACTGTGTGGAGTTTGCACATTCTCCCCGTGTCTGCGTGGGTTTCCTCCGGGTACTCCGGTTTCCTCCCACAGTCCAAAAATGTGCAGGTTAGGTGAATTGGCCATGCTAAATTGCCCGTAGTGTTAGGTACAGGGGTAAATGTAGGGGAATGGGTCTGGGTGGGTGCGCTTCGGCGGGTCAGTGTGGACTTGTTGGGCCGAAGGGCCTGTTTCCACACTGTAAGTAATCTAATCTAATCTAAATCTAGTTTACAGATCAATACAATGGGGTGGTGTACACAGCCCTACATGTTGGGAGGATAACTGCTCCTGGTTTATAGATTCCAAGCACTGGGGTGGTGGAGACAGTCCGACATGATGGGAGGGTAACGGCTCCTGGTTTAGAGATCAATGCACTGAGATGGTAAACACCGTCCTGCACGCTGGGAGGGTATCTGCTCCTGGTTTACAGATCAATGCACTGGGGTGGTGTACACAGTCATACATGTTCGGGGGGGGGTAACTGCTCCTGGTTTAGAGATCAATGCACTGGGCAGGTATACTCAGTCCTCCATGCTGGGAGGGTAACTCCTCCTGGCTTACAGATTCCATGCACTGGGGTGATGTACACAGACCTACATGCTGCGAGGGTAACTGCTCCTGGTTTACAGATCAACATAGTGGGGTGGTGCACACAGTCTGACATGCTGGGAGGGTAACTGCTCCTAGTTTACAGATCAATGTCCTACATGCTGTCCTACATGCTGGGAGGGAAACTGCACCTGGTTTACAAATCAATGCACTGAGATGGTATACACAGTCCTACATGCTGGGAGCGTAACTGCTCCTAGTTTACAGATCAATGCACTGGGGTGGGGTACAAAGTCCTACATGCTGGGAGGGCAACTGCTCCTGGTTTTACGATCAGTGCCCTGGGGTGGGGTACACAGTCCTGTCTGCTGGGAGGGTAACTGCTCCTGGTTTACAGATCAGTGCCCTGGGGTGGGGTACACAGTCCTCCACGCTGGGAGGGTAACTGCTCCTGGTTTACAGATCAATGCTCTGGGATGGTGTACACAGTCCTCCACGCTGGGAGGCTAACTGCTCCTGGTTTACAGATCAATGCTCTGGGATGGTGTACACAGTCCTCCACGCTGGGAGGGTAACTGCTCCTGGTTTACAGATCAATACAGTTGGGTGGTGTACACAGCCCTATGTGCTGGAACGGTAACTGCTCCTGGTTAACAGATCAATGCACTGGGATGATATACACAGTCCTATATGCTGGTAGCGTAACTGCGCCTAGATGATAGACCAATGCGCTGGGGTGGGGTACACAGCCCTACATGTTGGGAGGGAAACTGCACTGGGTTTACAGATCAATGCAGTGGGGTGGTGTACACAGCCCTACATGCTGGGAGGGTAACTACTCCTGGGTTACAGATCAATGCACTGGGGTGGGGTACACAGCCCTACATGCTGGGAGAGTAGATTATCCTGGGTTACAGATCAATGCACTGGGGTGTGGTACACAGCCCTACATGACCCGGGTCTCTGGCGCTGTGAGGCAGCAGTGCTAACCACTGTGCCACCGTGCCACCCACCACTGCTCCTGGGGTGGTGTACACAGCCTGGGGTGGTGTACACAGCCCTACATGCTGGGAGGGTAACTGCTCCTGGTTTACAGAGCAATGCACTGGGGTGGGGTACACAGTCCTACATGCTGGGAGGGTAACTGCTCCTGGTTTCCAGAGCAATGCACTGGGGTGCTGTACAGAGTCCTACATGCTGGGAGGGTAACTGCTCCTGGTTTACAGAGCAATGCACTGGGGTGCTGTACACAGCCCTACATGCTGGGTGGGTAACTGCTCCTGGTTTACAGATCAATGCACTGGGGTGCTATACACTGTCCTACATGCTGGGTGGGTAACTGCTCTTGGGTTACAGATTAATTCATGGGTGATCACTGCACAGGTCTCTGTGCTGGTCAGACTAACTCGTTGAGGTTCCTAGATAATGCAATGGTGTCGTCTGTGCAGCTCCCCATGCTGGATTGATATTTCTTTCAGGTTCACACTTTCGTGCACTGCTATGTTCTGCACAGCTCCCCGTCCTGGACAGATACCTAGTCTGGGTTTATAAATCAATGCATTGCTTTGGTCTACACAGCTCCCTGTATTCCTGTGTAGCAGCTTTGAAATGCCGAATGTTCCCTTCCATTTCCTGTGTAACAGGTATGAGAGGTTTAAAGATCTGCTCCAATCATAGAAGATAGAACATAGAAGAATACAGCGCAGTACAGGCCCTTCGGCCCTCGATGTTGCGCCGATCCAAGCCCACCTAACCTACACTAGCCCACTATCCTCCATATGCCTATCCAATCCCGCTTAAATGCCCATTAATGAGGGAGAGTCCACCACTGCTACTGGCAGGGCATTCCATGAACTCACGACACGCTGAGTAAAGAACCTACCCCTAACATCTCT
>NW_025204481.1:0-2222 GCF_004010195.1 Chiloscyllium plagiosum | reverse complement strand
GAAATTGGTGCCATGTTCCTAACCTCCCTACACTCCAGGCCCTGCATCCTGTAGCTACAATCTGGGTTCCCATGCCCCTGCAGAGTTAGTTTAAACCCCCCCGAAGAGCACTAGCGAACCTCCCCCCAAGGATACTGGTGCCCCTCAGGTTCAGGTGTAGACCATTCTGTTTATAGAGGTCCCACCGTCCCCAGAAAGAACCCCAGTTATCCAAAAACCGGAATCCCTCCCTCCTGCACCATCCCTGTAGCCACGCATTTAAGTGTTCTCTTTCCCTATTCCTCGAATCTCTATCACGTGGCACGGGTAACAAACCAGAGACAACAACTGTGTTCGTTCTAACTCTGAGCTTCCAACCTAGCTCCCTGAAAGCCTGTCTAACATCCTCGGCACTCCTCCTACCTATGTCGTTGGTGCCAATATGGACCACTACTTCGGGCTGCTCCCCCTCCCCCTTAAGGACCCGGAAGACACGATCAGAGACGTCACGTACCCTTGCACCTGGGAGGCGACATACCAAACGTGAGTCTCTCTCGTTCCCACAAAACCGCCTATCTGTGCCCCTAACTATCGAGTCCCCAATTACTACTGCTCTGCTCTTCTTCACCCTTCCCTTCTGAGTAACGGGGATAGGCTCCGTGCCAGAGGCCTGAGCCCCGTTACTTGCCCCTGTTAAGTCGTCCCCCCCCCAGTATCCAAAACGGTATACTTGTTCTTGAGGGGAAAGGCCGCAGGGGGTCCCTGCACTGGTTGCTTCCTCCCAGTCCCCCTCACTGTCCCCTATCTATCTGCCATCTTTGGAGTTACAACTTCCCTAAAGCTCCGATCTCTGACCCCCTCTGCCTCCCGAATGATCCTAAGTTCATCCAACTCCAACTCCAGTTCCCTAACATGGTCTTGGAGGAGCTGGAGATGGGTGCACTTCCTGCAAGTGTAATCAGCAGGGACGTCCATGGCATCCCTCACCTCAAACATGTTGCAAGAGGAACATTGCACTGCCTTCACTGCCATCCCTCTGAAAGTAACCTTTTTATAAAAAAAAACAGGGTCTAAAGAATACAACAAGCAAAATGCAGCACTTACCTACTTACCACAACGGGTCTTATTATTTAAGTTAGAGGAGGAAGGCGGGTGGGAGACACTACCTCTGTAGTGCCTGGGGTTCTTCTCCTGCGCGCTTTTATAGGGAAAAAACCTACCCAGATAAGCTTACGCTCTACCTGCTTCCAGGTCCCGGCTGCCCCTCTAGTCTTCGTCACTTCCCCCTGCTGCTCCCGCTCTTTCTGTGAAGAGAAAAAAAAACACCGCTGCCCGCTACCGGTAAGTAATTTTAAAACAAACTGTCTTACCTTAGCTGCTGCTCGCACTCAAAGTCTGAGTAACAGCCTCCAATGGCTGACTGGCCTCATTCTGTTCCTATTTAAAACTCTTGATGGGCGGAATAGCCTGCTTCAGTATCGGTGCAGTTGTGAATGGTGCTGAATATTTTGAAACCATCAGTGAACAACCCACTTCTGACTTTATGATGGAGGGAAGGCCATTGATGCTGCAGCTGCTGCTAGCCCACAGTGCCTCATGGATGGCCAGTTTCCATGTGCTCAGCCCTTTAGAAGTATGTCCTACTTCACAGGAGGGAGTGCCACATCACACAGTGAGCAGTACGCCTAATATGATTTATCTCTCCATCCCGGAGGCTCTCAGCCTCATTCGTGATGAAGGTCTGCTGCCCGAAACGGTGCTTTTCCTGCTCCTTGGATGCTGCCTGACCTGCTGTGCTTTTCCAGCAACAGACTAATCTTGATATGTCTATAATGAGGCCGAGACTTTCCCTCCACCAGGACTATGTGTTGGCTGCTCCTACAGGTACTGTCAGGGACAGATCCATCTGGGACAAGGAGTTTGATGAGAAAGTTTCTCCCAGTCTGGCTGTTGTGTATTGAAGCCTGGGTCCCTGCTGAGTCAGTGGAGGGCCTGTGGGGGCACTCTTGGTGATGGACATTGAAGTCCCACACCCAGAGGATGCTCTGTGTCCTTTTGACCCTCAGTGCTTCCTCTGATTTGTTTCCAACATCAAGGGGAACTGAGTTATCACCGAGAGGAGGGGTGGTGGGGGCAGGAGATAACCATCCTTAGGCGATTTCCTTGACCATGATTTCCTGGGTTCTGGAATCAATGTTGGGGATTTGCAGGGTAACTCCTTCCCTGACTGTATCCCAGGGAGT
>NW_025204480.1:6909-9488 GCF_004010195.1 Chiloscyllium plagiosum | reverse complement strand
GACAGCAGCAGAGGCTGGGATTGATACATATTTGAATGGAAAGAGTCAGTGGGAATGTGGAACAGGTTTGGAGGGCGGAATGGTTTATGTCTATTCCTAATTGTTACATTTTTATGTCTCAAAAGAGGTGGCAATTTGATGTAATGTCAACACAGTTTTATAAGAGCAGATTCAGCAATGAAATAAGGATGTGTTGTGCTGTCTGTGATGTACTCATCCTGAGGGAGCAGTGAAGACTTGGTTATTAAAGATAGTCAAGGCTGAGCTCGACTGATCTTTGTTGGACAGGAGAGTCAATGTTTATTGGGAACAGACAGGAGACGGATGGTCAGACACACTCGAATCAGCCATGAGCATTCTGAATGGTGCAGCTGAATGACCAACTGCTGCCCCTACCCTTGTGTTGTTCCCTCAAACCACCCCTCGAGACTGTTACAGAGATATACCGCTGCCCCTACCCAATGCATTGTTCCTCAATCCACTCTCGATGCTGTTACAGAGAAATATTGCTGCCCCTACCCCATGTGCTGTTCCCTCAAACCACCCCTCGAGGCTGTTACAGAGATATACTGCTGCCCCTACCCCATGTGTTGTTCCCTCAAACCTCCCCTCGAGGCTGTTACAGAGAGATACTGCTGTCCCCATCCAACGTGTTGTTCCCTCAATACTCCCTCGAGGCTGTTACAGAGATATACTGCTGTCCCTACCCCATGTGTTGTTCCCTCAATCCACCCCTCGAGACTATTACAAGGTAGGGGATCACCCCATTCAGCCACACAGGATCGTTACAACGAGACAGGAGACCATTCTGCCCATCGAAGGAGTTACACAGGAATATAGAATGAAATAATTCGGCTCTTTGAGTACATTACACAGTCTAGGAGTAGGCCATTCAAACTGCCTGAGCTGCTACACAGGGACAGGGAAGCTGTCACTAACAGAAATAAAGAGTAGAGATAAATGTTTATTTTAAGGTTGCATCCAAGATCACTGTGGGTCATCAATGATCAATAATCTGTATCAAAGATCTGGAGGAAGGGGTCTGAATGGGTTGAAGCTCAATTAGCCCATCACCAAGATGATCATTCAATGTGTTGTCAAATGGAGGTAGTGAGTCTGCAATGTGATACAGACAGGGAAGGTTAGTGAGCAAACCTTCACCAGAGATTAAAAACGTGAGTTGTCTATTTCGTTAGGAAGGATAAAACAATGGTAGTCAATTTAAATGGAGAGAGAATGCAGAACTCTGTGATACAGGCGATTTCCATGTTCCCGGTACATGAATCATATGAAGTCAGTCTGCAGATGCAGCAAGTAATTTGTATGGTAAGTGGAATGATGCTATCTCTTGCAAAGGGTATTGCTGAGACCACATCTAAAACACTATGTGCAATTTTGATCCACTAATCTAAAAAAAAGATATAATGTTTTCAGAATATTTTCAAAGATGTTTCCCTTTTCTCATTCCTGGAATGAAGGCCTTCTGTTATGGGAGAATCATCAATTTCAATCTAAGATGAGAAAAGGTTTTGCACCATACATGACCTTATGGAAAGTGTATCAGCTGGATGTACGTTTTCTCTTGTTAAGGAGACTAAAGCTAGAAAATAAACTTAAGGATAAGATGTATTGATATTAACACACGTATTATGAAAACATTGACCAATATTTACAAATTACGCAGATGCATATAAACAACTTATAAAGTGGCGACATTTTTTGCTAATGAAAGGCACTGTGTACAACAACGGCAACGATGCACCTGCATATATCCCATTATCATCTTTACCAGAGAATGTTCATGGAGATCGTACATGGACCACTTTAGTGACATTATTGAATGGTTCAACACAGAGAGGGAGAGAGAATGTTCCCTACCTGAGAAGCAGCTGCCGATTCATCACTCTCCTTTTGTTTTGTTCCGCCCGATAGCAAAGTGTGAGACCATAAAATCCCTGAGTTATCTTAACCACTTGTGAATGATTCCTGAGGAGGATTCATTGGAATCTCTCCACAACCTTAAGCAAAGGGAGTTCAGCCAAATCCAACTGTTCCAGAAAGAAACCCCACTACCAGCAGCTTATTTGAACAGAAATAAGGCACTCTGTCATTTTACCATTTGATATGAGTTCAACTTTCTGTGTCTCACATTTTTTCTAGAAAATGACCTCCTCTGAGACCAATATCATTGCCCACATCGCTAAACTGGTTGCATTTAAAATTGGTGTAACCAGTGGGGAGTGGGACTGGAAAAGGAAACAGTGACTCTCCAACATTGGCTGGAACACAAATGAGAAAATTTGAAAGGGCTGTCCAAGTGGAAATTCCCTCCCCAGACGTTTGTGGTGCCTGTATGTTTGCATGTGTTCAAAGTTGTATTTGGTGACATTTGAAAGAAAAGTGACTGTCAGAAAATGGTATAAAGACAGACAAATGTGGGGAGACCACAGTCACATGACCCATAAGTTTTTTGCATGGTGGAGCAGTAACAAAGTGTCTAATGACCCACTCCTGCTGCTCAGTCCTATGTTCCTATGTTCCATTCAACCACTCACAGCTCCTGCAAGAAGCAGTTGGAG
>NW_025204480.1:0-6333 GCF_004010195.1 Chiloscyllium plagiosum | reverse complement strand
CTATTCCATGCCTCCTGACTTTCCGCATAAGACTACCATGGGGAACTTTGTCAAATGCCTTACTAAAATCCATGTATACTACATCCACTGCTCTACCCTCATCCACATTCTTGGTCACCTCCTCAAAGAATTCAATATGACTTGTAAGGCAAGACCTACCCTTCACAAATCCGTGCTGGCTGTCCCTAATCAAGCAGTGTCTTTCCAGATACTCATAAATCCTATCCCTCAGTACCCTTTCCATTACTTTGCCTACCACCAAAGTAAGACTAACTGCCTGTTATTCCTGGGGTTATCCTTATTCCCTTTTTTGAACAGGGGCACAACATTCGCCACTCTCCAGTCCCCTGGCACCACCCCCATTGACAGTGAAGTTGAAAAGATCATTGCCAATTGTTCTGCAATTTCCTCTCTTACTTCCCACATAATCTTAGGCTATATCCCGTCAGGCCCGGGGGACTTGTCTATCCTCAAGTTTTTCAGAATGCCCAACACATCTTCCTTCCTAACAAGTATCTCCTCTAGCTTACCAGTCCGTTTCACACTCTCCTCGTCAACAAGTAAATACTGAAGAAAACTATTCATTCAAGACCTCTCCTATCTCTTCCGAGTGGCGTGGTGTGAGGGGAATATTCTAAGACGCCCTTAAACTATCGTCAATCATGTAACCCGAGTAAAAAAAAAGTGGAATTTAATCACCATATCAGTGTCTGTTCAGAACATCGTGAGTGACTGTCGCTACCCCTCAAGGTTCAATGCAATCACCCCTCATTCTCTCACTGCGCTACAGATTAATCTTAACTCACTCGTCATGGTACCATCAGCCCAGGGATTAGTTTGATGAAGCTCCTTTGCACTCTATCTGTGGCAAGGCAATTATTCCTTATACCGAAGAGAAAAGCAGTGCACAATACCCCAAATACTGCCTAAAAAACACTCTCAGGGTTGATCACAATAATTCTTTTTCCTCACTTAGACATCTTCGTTTCTTTCGTGTGTCATACTAACCCCGGTCCTTCTAAATGTACAGTGAATGATGTGGAATTTAGAAGTTCCTTACAACTGTATGGAGGAGAAAGTGAGGACCGCAGATGCTGGAGATCAGAGCTGAAAATGTGTTGCTGGAAACGTGCAGCAGGTCAGGCAGCATTCAAAGAGTAGGAGAATCAATGTTTTGGGCATGAGCCCATCTCTTCAGGAATGAGGAAAGTGTGTCCAGCAGGCTAAGATAAAAGGTAGGGAGGGAGAACTTGGTGGAGGGGCGTTGGAAATGCTATAGGTGGAAGGAGGTCAAGGTGAGGGTGATAGGCCGGAGTGGTGGTGGAGGCGGAGAGGTCAGGAAGAAGGGCTCATGCCCTGACCAGGGAAGGATAACCCACTGCCTTCACTTAAGTACATGAGGGAAGCAGATGGGCTTTTTTTACAAATAATGATGATGGTTTTATTTCAATGCCACCAATTTCCTTCATGGGATATCAGCAGATTATTATTCTGTGGCTGGGAGATTATGAGTGAGTGACTTGAGTCCCATGCACTATCTTCCCGTCTAACGGATTCTGTGCAGACAATAAGAGAAACATCTCAAATGCAATTATTTTGTTACGGACACGTAGTTAGAAGGGACTTGAAACAGGTGAATCGGGACTTAACAAAGGCAAAAAATAATGGTTTACTCAGAAGTTGCAATGAGGCCGAGGAGGAGACTGGGAAATCACGATTGTGGTATTGGACAGGATTAGTGAGTAGAGAGGTTATGGAAATATAGATCCGTGAAGGGCTAGAAGGATTATGGAGTTTTAGTACAGTCTACTTCCTCCTTGCATATTGGTGAGTAATTTGTAAATAGTAATTTACAAGTTATAATTTCTAATGAATGGAATTTTTGATTTGAACTGAAAACGTTGACTTCCAATTTTTCATATTTTAAATAATAAGAGCAGCAATTCAGTTTAACCTGCTTCAATGGACAGTTAGAATGGTTTATCGGAATATCAACATGCTTCTTTGTTTATAAATGGAAACATATATCCTGCAACTACTGCTCAGGCATTACAATATCAGTAAGAGATTGAAAGAACTTTTATAGTCCATGATCTGAAAAGAAAATATGACTAAGACAATGTGAGGTTATAACAGACAGACAAAGTTGATATGTACCTAAGAGACAATGGGGACTGCAGATGCTGGAGAATTCAGTGTAGATAAAGCGTGGTGCCGGAAAAGGCACAGCCAGTCAGGCAGCATCTGAGGAGCAAGCGATTCAATGTTTCAGGCACGACCCTTCTTCAGGACTGGGGAGGGGGAAAGGGGCTGAGAGACAAATGGGTGGTGGGGATGAGGTTAGGGGAAAGGTGGGGATACTTGGACGAAGGCAGGAGGTGATAGTGATAGGTCAGTGGGGAGTTTGGAGTGGATAGGTGGGAAGGAAGCTGTTCAGGTAGGCCCACTCGAGAGGGCGAATCTGAGTGAGAGGGCTGGATCTGGGATCTGGGTGGGCAAGAGGAGATTTGCAAATTTGTAAATCCAATGTTCATGCCATATGTTTGTAGGCTCCCGAGGCAAATATGAGGTGTTCCTGGCAAGACCCTGGTAAACCTCTTCTGACCCCTCTCAGCTGAATAATATTCTTCCTATAACAGAACTGCACATAGTACTGCAGAAGAAGCTTTATCAATGTCCTGCACAATCACAGAATGACTTCCCAACTGTTAAAGTCAATGATCTGAGCAATGAAATTAGCTTAAGCACCCTGTCCATATGTGCCCCAAACGTCAAAAAAATTATAACTGCACCCGTGGATCTCTGTGTCCTACAAATCTACCAATGCACGACCATTAACTGTATAAGCCATTCCCTTGTTTCATTTACCAAAATGCATTACCTTGTAGTTATACAAGTTAAACTCCATCTGCCACACCTCAGTCCATTGAGTGCTATTACTGCCCCCTCCCCCTCCCCTTCAGGTTTAAAAGACCATCCCTTCTCCAGAAGGCCTACAGACACCAGCCTTGAGTTTCCCAAAGACCCAGGGCTTGGGTTGCTTTGTGTAGGCAGATTGCGGAGTGGATAAGTAGAAGCTGGAAAGTAAAAGTTACCTGATGTCACTTAAAATTTTTAGGAAGACAGAAACCACATGCTAGTGACTGTAAATAGTGACCAGTGTGCGTTGGCCAGAAATTGTGCTATTTCTTCATCTCTGGTGTTCAGTATTGATATCTTTTCGAGATCTTTCGGAGTGTGCCTGCAGGATTTCTTTTGCTAATATTACAGATTACAGATAATGACCATTTAAGCTGGAAATCATAGCCAAGCTATTAAAGATGTTCAGAGTTTATCTCGGCACTTGCACTCATCATCCCGTAGTTGCGTCTAATACCTTTAACTTGTTTAACAATGAGAACTGTTGCCCGTGTCTTTGAGTCATGTTAATCGAAATTTAATAAATGCATACAGAGCTGAAAGCTGACACTTAAAGTATGACCCAGATTCTGGGCATGGTTTAAGTCTTGTGTAGTGGGTAGCGGCCCTGCCTCAGAGCCAGAGTTCTGGATTTGATTCCTGTCCATGAACTTATGGTAGTGTCACAATCTCTGGAGCAGATGATCTGGATTCATGTCCTATCCGTTGTGGAGGTGTATCACAGCATGTCAGAACAGGCTGATGAATAAACACACAGGAGAATCATGCTGCAGCTTTAGTGGCTATTGCTGAGTGTTGGTAGTGCCCCTACCTCTGAGCCTAAAGGTCTAGGTTCAAAACCCACAGAGATGTTTCATTATATGTCTGAACACAGAAACACACACACATGTCCCTCCATCACTACCCTGTCTCCTGCCATTTAACAGATAAACACAGAAACACAAACTCACATCCCTCTACCACCACACTGTCTCCTGCCATTAAACAGATACACACAGAAGGTAAACGGAATGATACTGTTTCATGCAATGGGTATCGGGTTTGATCTTATGGGAGGGCAGTGAGTAAACCTGCGACAAAAGAAAATCAGTACAATGTGGGTGACTGGAACTTCGTGTTTTGGGGAAATGACAAAACAGCAGTAAATAATTTAAATGGAGAGACAATGTAGAACTCGGTGGTGCAAACGTATTTGTGTGCTTTAGCACATGAATCACATCAACTTACTCTGAAGATGAAGCATGTGATTTGAAAGGTAACGGAATGATGCTGTTTCATGCCAGGAGTATTGGCTTTGATCTTAGAAATGTTTTTCTACATTGGTACAAGGCATTGCTGAGATCACATCTGATGTACTGTTTGAAGCTTTGATCCCCAAAAGTCAAATCCAAAAGCTAAACTGCTTTTAAACTTTTCAAACATGTTTCTCTTTACTTGGACTTGTTACGAAGACATTATGTTATGAAGGTTAACTGTTTCGACCTGAAAATGAGAGATGTTCTTATTGATCATATAATATTATGAGAAGAGAGCAGCTGGTGTATATGATGTATATTTCCACTTGTGTGGGAGAAGAAAACTGGGGAAGTAATTTAAGAATAAGACAGGTTCTGCGGCAATGTCACTGGACCAGAAAAGTTAACTCTCATTTCTCTTCATACATGCTGCCAGACCTGCTGAGCTTTTCTAACAATGTCCGTATTTCTTTAAGAGTAAGACACATTCATTTTAACGCAGATATTGTGAAGACATTAAACGCATTATTTTTATATTATGTAGGCACTTATAAACACATCTTCAAATCAAATAGGGCCATATTTTTGTTAATGAAATGATTCTGTGTACGACAGCAACATTGATGCACCTGCATGGAGCAGGGAATGTGATGGAATCATATAGTTCAGATAATGTTCTAGGAGAGCTCACATGGTACAGTTTGGGATCTGATAATATCACTGATTCAACTTAGAGATGGAAAAATGTAACCTATCTAAGAAGGAACAGTCTGTTGCTCCCTTTCTCTTTCCCTGTCCCACATCACAGCAATGCGCGTGAGCTAAAAATAATGCTCAGTTGTCTTCACCACTCATGGAGGATTCCTGATGAGGATTCATTGGAATGTCCCCACTGCCTGAAGCAAAGGGAATTCTGCCAAATCCAACGATTCCAGCAATGAATCACATTGGCAGAAGCCTTTGCAAGCGGAATAACTTCAGAAGTAATTATTCAGACTGATAGAGAAGGGGACAGACAGGAGATTCTGTGGCTGCAAATGGGAATCCAGTATGGTGTGTAGCCTCCCACATGCCAGGGTCCAGGATGTCTCAGAGCAGCTGCAGAACGTTCTCAAGGGGGAAGGGAGCAGCTAGAAGTCATTGTGCACGTAAGTACAAATGACACAGGTAGAAATAAGGATGCGGTCCTGCAGAGTAATTATGGAGAGCAAGGAGTAAAGGATAAAAGCCAGGACCATGACAGTGGTAATCTCCAGTTTACTTCCAGTGCTACGTGCTAGTGAGGGTAAGAGCAAGAGAACATGGCAGGTGAATGCATTGCTAAAGAATTGGTGCAGGGGACTGAGATTCATAGTTTTGGATCATTGGATCTTTTTTGGGGTAGTGGTGACCTGATCAAGAGAAACGGGTTGTACCTGAACTGTAGAGGGTCCACTATCCTGACGAGCAGGTTTGCAAATGCTACAAGGGAGGGTTTAAAGTAGATTGGCTGGGGTTGTGGTGGTGGTAGTGGGGGGCGTGGGATCCTTAACAGCAGGGAGGCAAGTGCGACGCTGGAAGGAGATACAGTAATCAGATGAGACATCAAGCTGGAACACGACAGGCAGCAAGGAATGCCTGTTGGATTACATTGCATCTGTTTCAAATCAAGAGGGCTGACAGATAAGGCTGATGAATTCAGGGCGTGGATAGGTAGGTGGGAAGCAAATATTATAGCCATTACAGAAACATGGCTAAGCGAGGGACAAGACTGGCAGCATAATCTGCTAGGGGGCAGGTGATTTAGGTGGGACAGAGGTGGTGGAAGGAGGGGAGGGGGAGCTGCATTTTCAATTCAGGCGAGTATTACAGTAGTGATCAGAGATAAAATAATTGATAGATCATTCAGTGAGGCTATGTGAGTGGGGCTAAGAAGTAAGAAGGGGATGGTGACAATATTTGGGTTGTACGATATGCCCCCAAATAGTAAATGGGAATTAGAGGAACAAAGATATGTAGAGAGATTGGGGAAACTTGCAATGGCAATGGGATTGTGATTGTAGGATATTTTATTTTTCCTAACATAGACTGGGACTGACGTAGAATTAAGGGCTTAGATGGGGGTGAATCTATTAAGTGTGATCAGGAAAGTACCCTCAAGCAGTACACAGAGGGCACTACATGGAAAGGGGCAAAACTC
>NW_025204479.1:7544-9488 GCF_004010195.1 Chiloscyllium plagiosum | reverse complement strand
CCTCGGTGCAAAGTAACTCTCCAACACTTTGCACAGAGTTTGGAATGTCATTTCCACGGATCTCTCTGCTGGCACTAGACTTCCTTGAATTGTGACGTCTTATTCTCAATGGTGCTCAGGAAAACCGGTACCATTGAGTCGTTCAGCCACTTCCTTTGCCTTTAAGTGCGCATCAAAACATTTGGTAAACAGATCCAACTTTCTATCTCTCCATCAAACAGTGCCATCACTCCTAACTGGCCCGACATTTTGTTTTCCTGCTACTGGAGTCTCGTCGCTGTTTGCAGCCAGATTCACCTCGGTGAATGCACTCTGTCCTGGCTGCTCTCTCACCGACTGTGTTAGTGTATCATTCTTCAGTAGGTGTCACATGTAGCCTGAGTCCCCTCATGATCACCACTCTCAGCCCGCTCCCTTCCCTAGCATTGACCGCGACCAGAGATCCCTCAAAACTACTTTCCTCGATGTTACCTCCAAATTCCCACACTGTTTCAAGAAGCTGGGCGATGTCATTCCTCATGCAAAGGAAAACAGCATCACACGCAGTTAGTGGCCCGAGCCAAACCTCGTTGCCAGTTATTGTGTTTGTGGTTCACTAGAACCAGACATGGAGTGAGAGGTGGATGGAGGGTAAACCTGGACAGGGAATACATTATTGTGTGTCCTCTCAGCTCCACAGTCGGGTTTTAGACTGACCCTCTCGATCCATCCTGTGGGTCACCTGACCTGCTCTCTTAAAGAGGCAACACCCACCCAACTCCATACAGTGACTACCAGCCAGTCCTTGTGGAGATGAAATGAAGTCTTCCCGTCGAGCAGACTCTCCATCATGCCATATAGCACTATAACCACGGTACAATGGGCGCCAACACAAAACTGGGCATCCATGGAGCACTGTGGGCCATCAATTTAAGCAGAACGATATTCCAAAGCAATCTGGGACCTGACAGGCTGGCATATGCCCCACTCTACCATTCCCACCAAGCGGGCAGATCAACCCTGGAGATTAGGAACAAAGTACTGCAGATTCTGGCACCTGTACTGTAAACAACAAATGCTGGAGATCACAGCGGGTCAGACAGCATCCGGGTTGAGAGAGCAAGCTGACGTTTCCAGTCTGGATGGCTCTCCATCAGAGCTGACCAGAAGTATGGTGATGGCAAGTGGAGCGTTTATGAGATAGTTCGGGGTGGGAGTGATGGGTAGAGTGCCGGGGGAGAAAGGACGTTAATAATTCAAACTAAGATCGCTTAATCTGAAATAACAACATCCTTGCTCCCCCAGAACCCCACCCCTCCCCACAATATAGCATAATGCTGCCCCTCCCCACCCTTTCGTTTAGCTCTGATGGAGATTGGAAACGATAGCTTGCTCTCTCTCCGCGGATGATGTTTGACCTGCTGTCATCTCCAGCATTTGTTGTTTTCAACCGTTAACCGTGGAGAGTGCAGTCAGTCATTCCAGGGCAGCACCAGGTGAATCTGAAAAGGAGGGAGTGGCCTGGTGAAGATAGAAACAGGAGGACTTGTGTGACAAACAGCACAAACAACGAGAGACACACAGAGCCAAGCAATGCCACTACCAAAAGATCAGATCGGAGCTCTGGAGCTATATTTACAAGAGTGTTACCGGGGCTTGACAATTCCAGCTGTGAGGATTGGATCGGATAGGCTTGCATTGCATTCCTCTGAACACAAGCCACTGAGAGCTGACAGAATCAAGGTGTCTTACACAATGAGGGGCTGGGATAGAGTGGACGACGAGACCTGTTCTCCCTCACAGAGGTCAGTTACCTGGGGGACACAGGTTTGAGGTGATCAGTTGAAGGATTAGAGGGGACCTGAGGAAAGTGTTTTCATCCAGAGGCAGGTGGGTGTCTGCAATTCCCTGCCTCATGTTGGTGGTTGATGTGGAAACCCTCAACCCAGCCAAAAAGATCATTTC
>NW_025204479.1:1984-7393 GCF_004010195.1 Chiloscyllium plagiosum | reverse complement strand
CAGAAGAGAAACTTTTCCCACTGCAATGCCCTGGCCTTTTGGATTGTTGTAAAATGATGGAGTGGAAAGTCCTGTAGAGATGGATTCCCATTGCAGCCTGCAACCTCCTATCTCTCTCCAAGGAAACCTTCATACAGTGGATGCCATTCGGTTGTTTGGGGGAGGAAAATCCTGGAATTGTACAACCACATTCTCAATCATGCCCTGAACTCCTCAATAAAACACATTGCATTGATCAGAGCTTTATATCAATGAGCAATTCCTATTTAAGGTCACTGTGCCTGTGATTGGGCTGTCTGGGGAGAACAAGACTTGGGAGAATGCTGGGGGTAAGGAAAAGTGAGATGGAAGAGGAATCCACTTCAGGAAACGCAGACTGACCCATTTGGTAAAGGACTTTAATAAGACAGGAGTACTGAATCTGACACTAACACTGCACCATACCATCCCTCCTCGAGCTCATGTTATTGACAGGATTTGAAATTTAAGACACAATGAGTTATTTAGTAACGTGGTTAATCTTGAATATATTAGGAATTGTTTCATCTGCCTGCACAGCTAATCTCTCTCTCTCGCTCTCATGCATCGACATATCCTTATTTAAAACAAAATCATGCAGATGCTAGAAATCTGAACCCCAAACACAGAGAATGCTGGAGAAACTCAGCAACATGCGTGCAAAGAGAAACAGTGTTAACGTTTTGAGTCTGGATGACTCTTCTTCAAAACTCCCTCAGAAACATTTACGAACTGGAGTTCTGAAGGAGAGACAGCCTGTACTCCAAATGGTCACATTGTTTCTCTCTCTGCAGATGCTGGGAGAAAGCGAGGACTGCAGATGCTGTAGATCAGAGTCAAAAGTGCGGTGCTGGAAAAGCACACCAGTTCAGGCAACATCCGAGGAGCAGGAGAATCGACGTTTCGAGCATAAACTCTTCATCACATTCCTAATGGGATGTTGTGCAGGTGTCCAGGTACTGTCTGTTGCCTGGAGACCTTGCAACAAACAAATCCTCGGCTTCAAGAGAAGGCCACCACAACCACATTCCCATCAGGAACGGGAAAAGCCAGTGACAGGCGCTGCCCAGGAATGAAGATCCCATTGGTGGAAGGTCCATTGAGTGAGAGGTATCAGCCAATCAGTATCGAGCCAAAGAGAAAGTGCCTACTCAGCGCAATCGTGGAGGATGAAGGACAAAGAGAAGGGTCCTTTTCGAGGTGTCTAAAATGATGAAAGGTAAGGACAGGGTGAATGCACTCCATCTTTTTTCCAGGTTTGGGGAATCAAGGACGAGAGAGCATCAAGGGGAAAGAATAAAAGGGAACCTGAGGGGCAACTTTTTTACTCAGACGGTGGTACGCATATGGAATGAGCTGCCAGCGGAATTGGTTGAGAGGGTTACATTAACATTTAAAAGGCATTTGGACAAATACATTGATAGGAAAGGTTTAGAAGGTTTAGAAAGCTATTTAATTTTATGCTCAATGACTTGTTAATAAACCCCAGGAAACTGTATGCTTTCCTTACCGATGTCCCTACCTGCACATATACAACTAAGTTCTGGAATATCGTTAGAATTGTACACACTAATTCATATTGGGTTTTTTTTAACATTCTTCTGATCAAACTGGATCCTTTCACATTTCGAAAGAGCATAGAACATAGAACAGTACAGTACAGTAAATATTGATGTGCAAGTGGAAGCCTGGAATTTTCTTTTATATCAATTGTCAATCTTTTCCTCACAGTCCCAAGTAGTTTCTCTCATTTGTTTGTGGCTTCCTTTCTGAAATATCTCAGCAATATTGACTATTTGACACGTGCTATGATAACCCTTTCTCTCCATTACCTACATTTCTGTAGCCTCCATCATTCAGGGAAAATGTTTGTCCTCCCTTGACCTTTTGAGGAAATGGGCCTTGACTGTTCCCTCTTTTAAAATAGCGAATTGCTCAGCTCCTGGTTTTCCCAGCAGCGTTTGGTTCCTCTCTGTCTAGCTAAACCCGTTCTTGTTCCTGTATAAACCTCTCTTTACTAGTTGTTCACAGAATCAGAGAAACGTTACAGACAGAAAGAGGCCAATCAGCCCACTGTGTCTGTACTGACTTGTTAAAGGACCAGCATCACCTGCATCCTGCATTTTCCTCATACCTTTCAACATTATTTCACACAAATCACCACGCAATGCCCCTCTCAAAAGCCTCATTTGAACCTGTCTCCACCACATTTCCAGGCAATGCATTCCATACCCTCAGCTGCTTGCCCCATGAGAAAGGTTTCCCTCACTTCATCTTCACTTCTTTTACAGATCACTTTCAGTCTGTATCCTCTTTGGCTAGTTATTTTTATGAATGGGAACAGAGTCTCCCGATCAACTCAATCCAGTTCAGGAAATTGATAGCCTCTATCAGATCTCCTCGCAGCCATCTCCTTTCCAAGGAAACAGTACAAACTTCTTCAATCGATTCTTGTAACTGAAGATCCTCATACCTGGCACTTGCAAACCCCTTCTGTATTCTCTCCAATGTTTTGATAAACTGTTGGTAATGATAGAATTCCTACAATGTGGAATTCCCAACAAATCCACACCGACCCTCTGGAAAGTAACAGACCCAGACATTTCCCCTGAGTAATGCACCTAACCTACACATCCCTGGACATGATGGGCAATTTAGCATGGCTAATTCAACTAACCCGCACAAGTTTGGACAGTGGGAGGAAACTGGAACATCCAGAGGAAACCTACACAGACATGGAGAGAATGTACAAACTCCACACAGACAGTCGCCCAAGGCTGCAATCGAACATTGGTGCTGTGAGGCAGCAGTGCTAACCACTGAGTTGATGTGGCATCCATAACTGCATGCAATACTCTAACCGAAGTCAAATAAGCATCTTCTACAAGTTCAACATCACCTATTTATTTTTATGCTCAATGACTTGTTAATAAACCCCAGGAACTGTATGCTTTCCTTACCGATGTCCCTACCTGCACATATACAACTAAGTTCTGGAGTCTCGTTAGAATTGTACACACTAATTCATATTGTTTTTTTAACATTCTTCTGATCAAACTGGATCCTTTCACATTTCGAAAGAGCATAGAACATAGAACAGTACAGTACTGGCCTTTTGGCCCTCGATGCTTAAATTTCCCTGATGTATCTGACTCTACTACCACCGCTGACAGTGCATTTCACACACCCACCACTCTGTGTAAAAAACCTATCTCTGACCAGAACTGAACACAATCCACCAAGTGTGGCCTAAGCAGGGCACTATAGAAGCTGCAGCATAAGTTCACGGCTCTTAAACTCAATGCCCCGGCTAATAAAAGCCAACACACCACAAACCTTCTTAATAACCCGATCTATTTGGCTAGTAACTGTGATCGAGGTAACTGGGATCGAGGTAAAGAACACCAAGATCTCTCTGTTCCTCCACACTGCCAAGAATCCTGCCTTTAACTCTGTATTCTGCATTCAAATTTGACCTTCCAAAGTGAATGATTTCACATTTTTCCAGGTTGATCTCCATCTGACACTTGCCAGCTCAGCTCTGCATCCTGTCAATGTCCCATTGCAACGTACAGCAGTCCTCCTCACTATCCACAACTCCACTAACCTTTGTGCCATCGGCAAACTTACTAACCCACCCTTCCATTTCCTCATCCAAGTCATTTACAAAAATCACCAAGAGCAGAGGTTCCAGAACAGATCCCTGCGGAACACCACCACTGGTCACCGAGCTCCAGGCTGAATGCTGTCCATCTACTACCAGACTCTGTCTTCTATAGGCCAGCCAATTCTGTATCCAGATGGCCAAATTTCTCTGTATCCCATGCCTCCTTACTTTCTGAATGAGCCTACCATGGAGAACCTCATCAAACGCCTGAATAAAATCCACATACAACACATCCACTGCTCTACCGTCATCAACGTGTTTTGTCGCACCCTCAAATATTGACTATTTCTAATCAAACTATGCTCTTCTAAGTAATCATAAATCCTGTCTCAGAATCCGCTCCAATAATTTGCCCACAATGGATGTAGGACTGACTGGTCTGTAATTCCCAGGATTATCCTTATTCTTTTCCTGAACAAGAGAATAACATTTTTCAACCTCCAATCATCTGGCACTACTCCAGTGGACAGTGAGGTCACAAAGATCATCAACAAAGGTGCAGTAACCTCTTTCCTTGCTTCCTGTAGTAATCTTGGGTATATCCCGTCTGGCCCAGAGCATTTATCTATCCTCATCATTTTCATATTTTTCAGCACCTTCTCCTTCTTAACATCAACCTGTTTGAGCATATCAGCCTGTTTCACGCTGTCCTCACAAATGAAAAGGTTGCTCTCACTAGTGAAACCGAAGCAAGGTGTTCATTAAGGGCCTCCCCTAACTCCTGCGACTCCAGGCGCCAGTTCCCTCCACAATCAGCCCAACCCTCACTCTGGCCATCTGGGAGGCAACATGCCATCCGGGAGTCTCTCTCGCGACCACAGAATCTCCCGTCTATCCCTCTTACCATTGAATCGCCTATCACAGTCACTCTCCTCTTCTCCACCCTTCCATTCTAAGCTGCAGAGCCAGGCTCAGAGCCAGAGACATGGCTGCTGTGGCTTCCCCCGGTACGTCATTCTGTCCAAAAGTATCGAAATGGTATACTTATTATTGAGGGGGGAGGCCACATGGGGTCCCTGCACTGTCTGCCTATTCTCTTTCCCTCTCCTGATGGTCACTCACCTCCCCATAATGCCTCTCTATCACCCCCTCAGCCTCCTAAATGATCCAAAGTTCATCCAGCTCCAGCGCTAGTTCCCTAATGCAGTCTGGGAGGAGCTGGAATTGGGTACACTTCTCGCAGGGGAAGTCAGCAGGGACACCATTGGTGACCCTTACCACCCACATCCTGCCGGAGGAGCAACTGCCCTAGCCTCCATCCCCTCTGCTCGAAGTTACTGAGAGAGTCTGAATACATGAAACCAAAAAGCCTTCCCTTACCTACCCTCCACACAGGGTCTTTATTTTTTGGTTAGAGGGGGAGGACAGGTGGAAAAAACTACAAGTGCATGCCTCGGGTTTAACCACAGCCCGAATAGGCAAAAGTGATCACATACAGATGCTGGAAATCAGAGTCCAGATTAGAGTGGTGCTAGAAAAGTACAGCAGGTCAGGCAGCATCCGAGGAGCAGGAAAATTGGCGTTTCGGGCAAAAGCTCATCATCAGGAAGGTCTGAAAGGGCTTTTGCCCGAAACATTGACTTCACAGCCCGAATATATCAGTTCACGTGCCCTGCAATCCCTGAGTCTCGGCCCTCTCCTGTTGAGCGATCCCTCTGCCTATTCGTGAGGTAAATCCATTCAGAGGAAAATTTACCTTCCCAGCAGCCCCCTGGTCCTCGCTC